>NW_012236519.1:515043-516155 GCF_000787575.1 Acytostelium subglobosum LB1 | reverse complement strand
CGTTGCTCACCGCGCTTACTCCAAAGTTCACGAGAGGTCACCAATCCAAGTTGGACAGCCGCTCTAACGCCGCCGACACTGGAGACAAGGGTGTAGGGGCACCCGCGGGTAACAAGAATGCTGTTCAACCGAACACAGGGAACGCTGGTAGTGCTTCCACAACCACACAGGACCAGCACTCTGTCCAAGAGCCATCAACCCAAGGTCCATCAAACAAGAAGCTAGATACCTCAAGCCTCAAGTTGTTTGCCAAGGCATATCCATGTATGAGAAGGAGGCTCACCTACAGGCAATCAACATTCAACTTGGACCCTACTCAGAGCAAGACGACCCGAGGACATCCTTGCCCTGATGAGTCGTGTTCAAAGATATACATCTATGTCAACAGATTCAAGAAGCATCTAGTAGAGAGTCATTCATGGAGTTACGCCGATGCAGACACACTCATTGACACATGTGCCTACAAAGAACGATCACAGCTTGAAAAGGTGAAAGTTCAAGACCCTTCCCAGATAGACCATGAAGACCTTTGCACCGAGCTCCATGTCACCCAGAGCGATCATGTGCAGCTTCAAGAATCGGCCACTGCACCATCTGACCCATCTATCGTTGATGGTGAGCTCAGTATCCTTCAACGATACCAKCTGTCCCAACCTGAAGGTGAATCACCTGAATCTCACATCGATGGTGATATCTTTGTAGTGATTGACCTTGAGGGGACAAACATTGGCATTTGTGAGATTGCAGCTGTTTGTCTCCAATCCTCACGATCATTCTCAACTCTTATCCACCCTGGAAAGGGTAAGTCCAACCCCCACACACTATCATCACTCAATTACTCCAATCAGTCACTCATTCATACTCATTCATTTCATATCATTCAATCACACAATGGACAACCTGTTAACATTCTTCTAATATTATAATAGGTGTCCTCCACAGATTCAATCACTGYGCTGTCCCTTCTAAAGAGGTTATTAATCTCAAGTACGATTGGCAAACAGTTGGTCCAGTTTTCTTCTGTTGGTTGGAAGCTCTGAGACGCCATCCTCATCAACCCATCTACTTGGTTGGTCACAATATCAAGGGTTATGACTCGCACATGCTGATCA
>NW_012236519.1:463885-514943 GCF_000787575.1 Acytostelium subglobosum LB1 | reverse complement strand
TAGGCCAGAGGATGCACGCAAGTCCTATCTAAACTCTCTTTCTCAGAGTGATGACATTACAATATAACATAACCAATAAATAACAATCATAGATACACATAAGAGACATCATACCCTCACAGACGTACCCTCACAGACATACCCTCACAGACATACCCTCACACACTTAATTCGCAAAAATCAAAATAATAACTAACTGCTACGCCAAGGGTCTCGAACAGGTGAAGCTGGCTACCCACGGGAAATACTTTATGTGATCAAACAAACAAGGTCCACTCACTCAACGGCCCAAATCAGTAGTGTACTAGTTCTTTGGGACCAAGAGGGATGGTCTTCACTTTGGCTTTGAGATGAGGGTACTTTTGTGGTTCGGGTGTTGCGGCGACAACTGCGTCAAGCTTCTGGACAACCTCGATGACGCTGGACGGGGTGGTTGTTGGCCTGATCTTTGACAGACTGTGACAGTTGTTGACCACCTCAACATACTTGTTCATCTTGGCATGTTTGTTCTCATCTGTTTTGGTCAATACCATGTTCCACATCTCACGATTGTTGGTGTCTCTCTCCTTCTTTTGATCCAGTTTGAGTTGGCCGATATTTGTTTCAACATGTTCACGACGATAATAATGGATTGGCAAGTCCAGCACCTCATCCTGTGATTGGAGGAACACCTTGATCTTGCCACATTGTTCACATTCACAATGAATCTCCACATCCATCGACTTGTCATTGGGGTCTGGTTTGGTCGTGGACTTCTCTAAGTTCAACTTGGCAACATGTTCCCATAACTTGGAATATTGTGGCGAGTTGGAGTAGTGTTCATGCAACAGTCCAAGCAATAATAAGAGTGATTGATGTGGGTATCCAGTCCATACCACGTTACCAATACCAAATGTCTGATGTGGCTTGGAGCAGAGATGGCCGAGGAAGTCATTGATGATGGCCTCCTGATTGTGGAGTGCCTTCCAGATCACAAACAGTTGGTTGGCAATCTGGTTGTGTTTGTGTGAATGGAAGTTTGACCGGAACACGCTCAGCTTCTTGAGGAGCTCAATGTATTTCTGGTCACCGGCGATCCATTCTGGATGGGCGGCAGTGATGCGCTCCATGATCTGAAAGGCAGGCAGGACAATATTAAAATTAAGGTAGCCTTGGTTTGTTTGGATCAATACTTTGATCGCTTTGCGATATGTCTCGCCCAGGAATGCGTCCGTGAAGTAGATTGGCGCCTTGCCATTGTTGAGTGCCGTGGAGAAATGATCGATCATTGAGATGGTCGTGTGGAAGGTGGAGTCTCGATCATTGCCTTGCATGTACCTCGTTCTGTTCAACTTTGGTCTGAACATCGCCCTCGCCACAACAATGATCCTGTCCAATAGGTGCTGTCTTTGTTCTTTGAACACTTGATGAGATGTGATGATATCAATCAGTTGGTCACATTGATCTGTTTTGGTCAGCCTTGGAATGATTTGATCGGCAAACATGGGTAACACTGTGGCAGTGGACGGCTCGGACAATACCAACAACTTGGAAAACATGTCCATGACAGCACTCTGTGGGGCAGATGACACAAACTGAGACATCACTCTCTCGATTGACTCATGGGTCATTGTTGGTCGTTGGAGAATCATCTCCACGAGGGCATCCTGATGTAGGTCTGTTTGAATCTGGCCACCAACAGTCTGCAACATGGTTTGGAGTAGCATGGGGAGGTGCTGGTCATGGCCAGGCTTGATCGATCGGAGAACATTGAGTAACCTGGTTACATTTTGTGGAGTTGGCTTGAGTCTGTACATCGCTTTGAACAATTGATTGAACAGTTGTTGAGTTGCCAAAGGGTTGGCATCTATGCCACCAAGCTTGGTCAACTCCTTCTCCAACATCTCCAACGCAACATCCATTGAGCTGATCATAGTGAACTTGCCCATCTCCACAGTGCTCCATATCACAATAGCTGATTGTCTATATAATTTATCAAATGACACACCTTCATTGCCTGTCCATTTGTTTAAGAGTTAGAGCATATTCCTTGATTGATTGATTGATTGTTTGCTTGTACATACCAGTTGCCTCTTGTGCCTCCAAAGAGTATGGCTTGATACTCTTTAGACATCCATCGGGCAGGATCTCCTTTGTACTGAACTTCATCTTCTCCTCCAGGATAGTTCCAGTCTCAAGGTCCTTCACATCCTTCAGTACGACTACTGTATCTTTTGGATCAACCATACATTCCCCACCTCCCTTTCTATTGTATAATGTTATCTATTAGTATGATTGAATGATTGATTCATTGGTGGATACTTACTCAGTGATGTGAATGAATGATAGGGCCAGTCTGATACGGGACTCATTGGAGAAGGCGAGTAGGGTGCGTGCCAGGGTCGCATCACCACCTTTGAGTGACTCAATTCTGAAGTTGGATAGCGAGTAGACATGCTCCAGGGAATATATTATCTTCTCGGGAATATATTTACCCTCACCTTCATCCTTGTCCATATCTTCATAGTATTCCTCTTCTTCATACTCTTCATTAAACTCATCGCGGTATTCATTGTCTGCTGACGAATGTGACTCATCATCATCATCTCCAAAATCATACTTTGTTGTCTTGTTTGTTTTTGGTGATGTCTTGGCCATCTTGATGATCTTGTTATCATTGTTGTTGTTGTTGTCATCGTCGTCTTCTTCATCTTCATTGTCACTCTTGGAGCCGGATGATCCCTCCTCCATATCTTCATCTGCCTTGTTGGAGACTAGACCAAACACTTGATTGAATGCTTGAGTGATGGGCTCGGATGAGATGTTGATGTCCACATTGGTACCACCTGATCTCAACAGGTTGTAAACGAGACATACTCGATTGCCTTCAGTGACTGGCTTGACTTCATGTTGACAGTCAGCAAAGAATGCTGTCCATTTGATCGTTGACATTGAGTCATTCTCCAATGATACCACTTCATCACGACCTGAATGATTGACAACAAGGTCACCACCTCGATGTGGACATGGCAATGACAACACGAGTGTTCCAAACATGTTGTCAGCCTTCTCAGAGTCACGATGTGGCAGGAAGAAGCTGCCTTTGTCATAGACCAACAACTTGTACAACTCGGCTGTCACCACTTCGTTGGTCAGACCCATCGACTCCTTGATGCTGTTGGTGATGCTTGTGAAGAATGATTCGAATGCAATGCCAGTGATGTTGATGTCTGTGTTCTGTATCTGCCAGACACGTCTCACATTGAGGTCTGTGATTGTCTCTGTTCCTTTGCCAAATGGTGCACGAGTGGCTCGTTCAATCATACTTTGCAACTGATCCTGTCTCACTGGGTATGAGAGCACACCAACATCCTTCACCTCGATCCTTGGCATTGGCAACTCAGTCTCACCCTTGCACAAGAACATCGCACCCTTCTTACAATCCGCCAACGCCTTCTCCAACACTCCCAACTCTGGATTATATCTTATCTTCATCCTCTTGTTAATATTTGTGATAATGTTCTATGTGTATATGTCTGCTTGATAATGGTTGGAATATGAATGAAGGACAAGAGCCAGTTAAGCCTTGATTGATTGCGGTCCTCAGGTCCTGAGGACTCAACCACACTCACACACGTACACCAGATGGACCACTAGATGGTGACCAGCCATTGGAATCCTAATTTGGTATTAATAATAATAATAATAATAATCTAATCCACGTTGATGACCTCTTGCTTTGGGACTGGTGCTGGTTGTCCTTGTGCTTGTGGTGCTTGTGGGGCTGCTGGCTGTCCTTGTGCTTGTTGTGCTTGTGGGGCTTGTGGGGCTGCGACCGTAGCATTGATCTTGGTGATGGTAGTGGTGGGCTGGACTCTGGTGTGAGGATATACTATTGGAGCTGGAGTGTTCGCCACAACGCCAGTGAGGGCGTCGCTGAACCTGCCAGGTGGTCTGAGTTGTAGTATGCTGTGACAGTTGTTGCAGGCTGTAGTGTGCTTCTCCCTCTCGGCCTGGTGTGTGATGGCGGATGTAATCTTTCTCACTTCCAATGTCCTGGGTGTGCCTGTTGTCGAGGTAGTATAACTCAAGACATTTCGATACTGATTCACAAGCTGTAGGATATGACGTCGATCAGTCTCCTTGGCTCTGAGTGTATACACATTGTGATAACTGGTGAGCGACAGAACTGAGAGAACTGCTGGCAGTTGGCACATGGGCATGAAATGTTGGCTCGTATCTCGTGGCCCGTGGGAGGCGGGACTGAGGCCGTCGCAATGTTGATGCGCGCGACGTAGTCCCAGTACAAGGAGTAGTGGGGCGAGTCGATAAACGCGATGTGGAGCAAGCAGCATGATGTGAGCGCTAGCCGATATGAAGTTGGCCTGGGTGATCATACTGATGAGCCCTGGCATGTGTGGTCCGGTGCCATCCGAGTGAAGTGCTCGCCATATCATGTTCAAGTTGTTGGCATTCGTATTGTCGTCGAAATAATTCGGTTGATACTTCAACAGCATTGATAGCATCTTGCTGTAGTTGGGGTCCTGTGTAATCCATTCTGGTTGGGCCGCCTTGATGCGCTCCAGAATCGGGAGTGCGGGCAAGATGGTCGACCAGACATTGTTTGTATAGTAGGAGTGTACAGTGGAGCTCTTTAGGATTGACGACGTGAACGTGGTCTTCAGATTGGCGATGGACATGTAGTTGGGGAGAGTGGCTCCTGTGGCCAGGCTCACAAGCAGTCGATCAATCTCCTGGATCTTCTGGGTGAAGGTCATCACATCGAGTGATTGTTGCCAGACCTTGAACACCATCGCATCAATTGGGGCCATGAGTGCTGTACGCTGTTGTTCAAACACGGCATGCTTTGTGATGCACTCCCTGAGTTGATCACATTGTGGCATCGTCTTGAGTTTGCCAGAGGTCAGCTGGACTATCGCGGGTAGCATTGTGGCGTTGTTGGCGGGAGGGTTGGGCACAGCCAGCATGGCGAGTAACATGGCCATGGACGTCTCGAATGTAGAATGGTGAAGGGCAAGCTTGACTAATTCGGTTGCTGCCTCGGGCGTCATTGATGGACGCCGAAGGAGTGAGAGCAAGAGGTCCTGGTGGAGGTTCAAAGTGAAGTATTCACAATATCTCTGCAAGATCTGCTTCAAGAGCTTGTGCATGAACCGATCGTCTTTGATCGTGGCCAGCAGTGTGAGTACCAAGGTGAGATCGTCAGGATATTTGGCTCTCAGTCTGAACAGCGACTCCATCATCTTGGTGAACTGATCAAGTGTTGCCTGTGGATTGACATCAATTCCGCCAAGCTTTTTCACCTCCCTTTTAAAGATGTTCAAAGCTGACTGTAGAGAGGCGACCATTGTGAACACGCCCGTACGTGCAGTACTCCATATCACAATGGCTGATTGTCTATAGAACTTCTCAAATGATCCACCTTCATTGCCTGTTTGATTGATTGATTGATTGATCAAATGAGTGAGATTGGAATAGTTCCATGTAGCAATGATTGATTGATTGAATTATTATAACATACCTGTTGCCTCCTCGGCCTCCTCATCGTAGGGGTCGACGTCCTCCATACATCCATTGGGCATGAGCTCAGCATCGTCCAATTCCATTTCATTGCTTAGATATTCACCAGTGAGCATGTCCTTGACCTCGGTCAACGTAAGACTCTTATCCTCTACATCACCGTATTGCTCACCATAGTATCCTCCTTCATATGGTCCAGACCTAAGAGGAAGAGTTTGTGTTAGTGTCCGCCATCGATGGCCATCTCCATTGGTCCACGTGGTACACTTACTCTGTGCAATGAATGAATGCGAAGCCTAGCTTGATCTGGGCCTTATCGGCAATGGACAATAATGTTCGCGCAAGGGATGCGTCGTTACCCTTGAGCGACTCTAATGTGCAGTTGGCCATCGAGTATACGTGTTCCAAGCAATAAGCTATCTTCTCTGGGTAATCATCATTGTCATCATCATCCACCTTGGTTGATGTTGTAGTTGTGGTCGATGTCTTTGACTTCTTGAGCACCTTGGCATCATCGTCACCTTCATCATCCTCATTCTTGACCTTGATACAGAACACCTTGTTGAGAGCATCGACGACGCGACCGTCTGAGTTTGGAGTTGGAACGAGCTTGCGAGCACCTGATCGCATGAGGTTGTATACGAGACACACTCGGTTGCCTTCGGTGACTGGCTTGACTTCATGTCGACAGTCAGCAAAGAATGCTGTCCATTTGATCGATGATATCGAGTCATTCTCCAACGACACGATCATCTCCTTGCCCGAGTGAGCAATGACCAAGTCACCGCCACGATGTGAGCATGGCAGTGAGAGCACGAGTGTTCCAAACATCTTGACGGCCTTCTCAGAGTCACGATGTGGCAAGAAGAAGCCTCCCTTGTCATATATGAGCATCTTGTATAACTCTGCTGTTACTGTCTCGTCGGCCAGACCCATCGACTCCTTGATGCTGTTGATCACACCATTGAAGAACTCGGTAAACTTGTTGCCAGTGATGCTGATGTCTGTGTTCTGTATCTGCCAGACACGTCTCACATTGAGGTCTGTGATGGTCTCTGTTCCCTTGCCATATGGTGCACGTGTGGCACGTTCAACCAATTTCTGTACCTGTTCTGGTGTCACTGGATATGATAATGTGCCTGCCTCATTGACCACTATCTTTGGCATTGGCAACTCTGTCTCGCCCTGCACACAGAACTGAGTGCCTCAGTCACGAGTCTCCAGAGCATCCTCCAAGACATCAAGCAGCTCGTTGTAACTTATATCTACCAATATCTCTATGTTGTGTTGTGTACATGTGTTTTGTTAATGTATGTTTATGCAGGACCAAGGACTAACTAGGTCATCAAAATATCTGAGTGGGGTTAGAACTTTATGATAATCAAAAAGCGAGTCTTTTTTTGATGAACTTCATCTTCATCTCCATATTTAGTAATGTCTACCAGATTAATAAAATAATAATTTAATAATATAATATCTAATCGTCGTCCAAATTAATGATCTCTATATGCTTTTGTGCTACAGGAGGCCGGGCTTGTGGCGGCACACCAACAGCTGGAGCGACTGGCGCAACGGCTGGCGCATGGGCCACGCCAACCCCAGCACCAGCGCCACCTCCTATGTTCATGCTGGTGATGGGAGTGGTGACTTGGACTGTGGTGTGAGGATATACTGCTGGTGGAGGTGTCGACAGGACAACGCTGTTGAGCAAGTTGATGGTGTCGTTGACGTTGTCCGGTTGAGGTCGGAGGTGAAGTAGACTGTGGCAGAGATTGCAGGCCAAGGCATGCTCATCTTGTGCCTTCTTCTGATCAGTGTAAGCTTTGTCATTCATAGTCTTCCTCAGCTCCAATGTCCTTACATCACCTTTGCCAGTGTTTTTATATTGTAGACCAAACTCGGCCTTGTAGTTCATCAGATGGGTTCGTTCAGTCTCCGTGCCCATGAACTTCCTGCTGAGATCTTGCGAGCGTATGAACTTGACAAACTTCTTGCATAGCTTGCAGGAGCATGTCACAGCGCCGCCCAACATGTTGCCCGTGGGCGGGGGGATGGATGCCACTGCCAGGTTGTTGCTCGTCACCATGTCCCAATATCGGAAGTAGTGTGGCGAGGTCACAAATGCGTTGCGAAGCAGTGCGAGTAGCATGATGTGCGCGACCGGCTTCCATGTGACTTTGGCGAGTACGCCAAACAGTTGCTCCATGAGTGTGCCCTCGGCGTGTACAGCCCTCCATACCAAATTCATGATGTTGACATTGTGATTGTCATTGCGACGATAGGAATAATATGAATTTGGGTCAAACAACTTTGTGAGAAAAGTCCTGTATCCAGTGTCCTGTGCTACCCAGTCTGGATAAACTGTGACGATACGCTCCATCGTGGGGAGGCCATCAAATAGGGTGTCCGCATAATCATAATGTGAAGATCTGGAGGAGACCCTTGGACGACCATCTTGAACAGCTCCTTCAACCGGGGCAGCGACACATAGCTTGGTGCGACACCTGTGGCGACCAATCCGAGCAATCGCTCAATCTCCTTGAGCGATGATGGGAAGGTGCCTTTGGCCATCTCAATGTTCATGATGGCAGTTGCCTTGGCACAGGTCATGTCCACAAGTTTTTGGCGTTCTTGTGCAAACATGGCGTGTGTGTTGAGTGCCTGGATGAGTTTGTCGCATTGCTCCAAGATGAATATTTTGTCCTTGAGCTGATGTACCATATGCAACTGTAGAGTGGACAGGTGTTCCGGTGGGTTGGGGACCTCCAACATCTTGCACCACAAGTCGACCACTCCACCAGGTGGCGCGTATCGCAAGAGTAGAGTGATTGTTTTGGAGACTGTGTCGGGCGTCATGGATCGCAGCGATGGATCAAGTAGTATCTCGATCAAGATATCCCCATGCAATCTCCCAGAAAACTGTGGCCCATATGACTGAATCGCCAAAGAGATGAGCTTGGGCAAGTAGCGATTTGATGAGTTCTCGCCCAGAATTGCTAAGATTGACTCGAGTTGTTGAGGGCTCTTCTGTAACTTGTTGAGGCATACGAGCATATTGAAGAACAGCTCCAGTGTCGCCCTTGGGTTGGCATCGATGCCACCCATCTCCTCCAACTCGTCATCCCACATTTGGAATACAACATCAGGGTTCTCCACCATCGTAAACACGCCGGTATACGCCGTACTCCATATCACCAAAGCAGAATGTCTGTATAACTTCTCGTATGTTCCACCTTCGTTGCCTATATGATTGATTGATTGATTGATTGAGTATAAGTGATTGAGTGAGTGAGTGATTGGGATATTTCCAGTCCATGAGTGATTGATTGATATAGGTCGTACCTGTTGCCTCCTCGGCCTCCTCTTCGTATGGCTTGATGTTATCCAATCTGCCTTTGGGCAAGATCTCTGATTCCTCCACTGTCATATCTTCATCCAAATCCATGTCTTCATCAGTCTCGATGTCCTTGACATACTCCAACGTCAACTCTGCCTCTGGATTATAGTATTCAGGACCTCCATACTCATTCGAGTATCCTCCTTCTCTGTTTTGGTTCGATAATGGTTAGACACTTGAATGTTGATGGACTCATGACCCTATGGTTCGCACACTTACTCCTTGAGGTGAATGAATGCTAGGCCAATCTTGATTTGGGCCTTGTCGGATATGGCCAATAGTGCTCGAGCCAGTACAGCATCGTTGCCCTTGAGTGATTCCAATGTGAAGTTGGCCATCGAGTACACATGTTGCAATGTATAAACAATCTTTTCCATTCTATCCTTGGCTCCTTCCAAGTTGAACTCGGCATCAATATCCTCATCATTATCATCATCATCGCCATCGTCGTCATTCTCTTTGTCACCTTCAATCTTGGTTGATGTTGTAGTTGTCGGTGAAGTCTTGGCCTTCTTGAGCACCTTGGCATCCTCATCATCATCTTCATCGTCATCATGGACCTTTCTGGCGGCCACTGCATCATCATCATCATCCTCATCATCAACAACCTTTGGCCTGTACACCTTCTTAGCCTTTCTGACACAGAACAACTTGTTGAACTCATTGGTTATGAGCTCGCCAGAGTCTGAGCTGAGTATGAGCTTGTGACCACCTGATCGCATGAGGTTGTAAACGAGACACACTCGGTTGCCTTCGGTGACGGGTTTGACCTCGTGTCGACAGTCAGCAAAGAATGCTGTCCATTTGATCGATGACACAGTGTCGTTCTCCAATGACACCACCACCTGCTTGCCCGAGTGAGCAATGAACAAGTCACCGCCACGATGTGAGCATGGCAGTGAGAGCACGAGTGTTCCAAACATGTTGGCAGCCTTCTCAGAGTCACGATGTGGCAAGAAGAAGCCTCCCTTGTCATATATGAGCATCTTGTACAACTCTGCTGTCACTGTCTCGCCAGCCAGACCCATCGTATCCTTGATGTGTTTGATGGCAGCATTGAAGAACACGTTGAACTGCTCACCACTGATGTTGATGTCTGCGTTCTGTATCTGCCAGACACGTCTCACATTGAGGTCTGTGATCGTCTCTGTTCCCTTGCCATATGGTGCACGTGTGGCACGTTCCACCATCTTCTTTAACTGATCCTGTGTCACTGGGAATGACAGTACACCAACATCACTGACCTCGATCCTTGGCATTGCCAACTCACTCTGGCCCTTCACACAGAAAAGTGCGCCCTTGTCGCACTTTGCCAAAGCATCCTGTAATGGTTGCAATTTAGTATTGAACTGTAACTTCATTGATAGATTGGTTGAATTGTATATGTTATGCTACATATCGTTGACTTAAGTGTAAGTGAACATGTGTTATGAACTCGCTGGAAACAATCCATTCTAATATCTAACTTGATCATCTAAGAGTGGGGTGTGATTACAAAAAACGAACGATGAACTTCGTTTTGTCCAAATATGGTACTGGTCATGTGATCATTCTCTGTGTTATTTTTATTAATACATCCAATTACATTACCCTTCCTTTCTAATTTATTAATCGTCCAAGTCAATGATCTCGACGTCATGTGACCTTGGTGGGTTCTTGAAAGCTTGTTGCTTGAGACGTGTACTTGGAGGAGTCTTGAAGGCTTGCTGCTTGTATCGACCACTGGATGAAAAGGTGTAGGGCATTGATGGAGGTACAACATTACCACTGGACAACTTTTTGTTGATGGCGTCGGCACTCCTCGACACCTTGTCCAACAGTGATTGACGTTGTTGTTCAAACACTGGATAGTTATTAATTCGATGTGTCAGGTGATTGCATTGTGGCGTTGTTCGTAGTCCACCCGCGATGAGATCCATCACCTGCGGCAGCAATGTGGCAAAGTGCGCGGGAGGGTTGGACATGTCCATCACCTTGATCATCACTCCAATTGCCGACTCTACTGGGACATGCTTGACAAGTTGATACATTGTTTGGAGTACTGTTGTCGGTGTCATGGATGGTCGCGTCAGGATCAGCTCAAGGAATGCGTCTTGATGCAAGTTTGGAATGAATACGGGACCAAATGTTCGAAGCATCATTGTGATGATTTTGGGAAGGTATTGATCTTTCTTGATTGAGAGCAAGAGTGAGAGCATTGGAATGAGGTCGCTGGAGATCTTGTCTGGAACACTGTGGAGGCACTTTGTCATTTTCTTGAACAGACCAAGTGTTGCCAAAGAGTCTTTATCGATTCCACCAATTCCGGTCAGCTCCTTATTCATTGTGATCAAAGCACCCTTCACTGTCTTGACATTATAGAACTTGCCCATGTTACCAGTGCTCCAAATCACGATGGCTGACTGTCTGTAGAACTTCTCGTATGTTCCACCTTCATTACCTGTTTGAATGAGTGAGTGAGTAAGTGATGATTGATTGATTGATTGATTGATTGCTGGGGTCATGATAGTACATACCTGTCGCCTCCTCAGCCTCCTCTTTGTAGGGTTTGATGTCATCCAAACATCCGTCGGGCATGAGCTGCTCCTCATTCACTTCCAAATAGTCATCGATTAACTCTCCTGTCTCGATATCCTTGACATCCCTCAATGACATCTCTGTGTCATCAATGTCTAGATATTCAGGTGATTGACCACGTTCATGATAGTATCCTCCAGACCTTGTTGTCATTGTATGATTGTTAACTAGTGTTGCCCAATCACTCACTCGTTCGCTCAATCATACATACTCCATGCAATCTATGAATCCCAAGCCCAGTCTGATATTGGCTTGTTTGGAAATGGCCAATAGTGCTCGTGCCAGTGCTGCATCCTTGCCTTTGAGTGATGCCATAGTGAAGTTGGCCATTGAGTAGACATGCTCGAGTACATAGACTATCCTCTCTGGTTTGTCATTGTTACCAACAACATTGTGATGATAGTCATCGCTATCATCCGATTCGTCATCCTCGTCATCTTCGTCATCCTCGTCATCCGAATTTAATGCAGCTGTCTTGGTAGTAGTTGTTGTCGTTGTTGATGTCCTTGACTTCTTGAGTACCTTGGCATCATTTTCGTCGTCCTCATCGTCATCATTCTCGTCTTCCTCGTCATCTTCATCATCGATGACCAATGGCTTCTGTGCGTTGTTCTTCTTTCTCTTGGTCTGTACACAGAACACCTTGTTGAGTGCGTTGGTAATGAGCTCGCCTGAGTCTGAGCTGAGCATGAGCTTGTGTCCACCTGATCGCATGAGGTTGTATACGAGACACACTCGATTGCCTTCAGTGACGGGCTTGACTTCATGTCGACAGTCAGCAAAGAATGCTGTCCATTTGATCGATGATACTGTGTCGTTCTCCAATGACACCACCACTTGCTTGCCCGAGTGCGTGATGACGAGGTCGCCTCCACGATGCGAGCAAGGCAGCGAGAGCACGAGTGTTCCAAACATCTTGACCACCTTCTCAGAGTCGCGATGTGGCAAGAAGAAGCCACCCTTGTCATAGACGAGCATCTTGTATAACTCTGCTGTCACTGTCTCTCCGGCCAGACCCATCGTCTCCTTGACACTATTGATCGCGCCATTGAAGAACTTGTCAAACTTGTTGCCAGTGATGCTGATGTCTGTGTTCTGTAACTGCCAGACACGTCGCACGTTGAGATCTGTGATCGTCTCTGTTCCCTTGCCATATGGTGCGCGAGTAGCTCGTTCAATCAACTTCTGTACCTGCTCCTGTGTCACTGGGAATGACATCGTTCCAACATCCTTGACCACTATCTTTGGCATTGGCAACTCCTTCTCGCCCTTCACACAGAACAACGAGCCCTTGTCACATAGCGCCAATGCATCCTGTAATGGTTTAAGATTGGTATTATATGTTATCTCCATGTTATATATCTATTACTATCTCAACACAATAATAGATCTGTGAGATATTTGATAAAAGACGACACCCACGCTCACACACACACACTGATCAGTCCTAATTTGGTAATATCGATCAACTGGAACGACACAAGCTATTCGTCCTCCTCTTTAATATCTTCCTCGACCTTGACATAGTGTAACTTGGGTACGGGCACTAGAGCTGCTGCTGCTGTTGGTACGCCCTCCTCCTTGACATCTCCGGCAGCCGCGGCTGAGTGACCCTCTTCCACCTTGACATATCGTCGTGTTGGTACGGCCACTGATGTTGTTGGGATGTTCACCTCTTCCTTTACTACATTGTCCACTACTTCTTCATCTGAGTGGTCCATCGGTACACCACCGCCACCATCCATGATGATCTCTATTTCTTCTGCGAGGTTATTGATAACCTCCCTCAATGGAACTGGAGGAGGGAACAGTACCAATGGTGCAACTGTCTTGAATAGTGTGTGGGGATAGGTTGCTGGAGGTGTTGTGTTGTTGACAACACGATTGAGTATATCATTCTCAGTGTTGGACGGACAGAGTATATGTAGGCTGTGGCACATGTCAACAAACACCTTGCGCTTCTTGATATGAGGTGACAGATTAACGATAAGATCACTTGGCCTCTTGGTCAGCACCAAAGTGAAGGGCGGCCTGCCTTCGCGCATTGTGCTGTACCTCATACTGAACTTGGTGGCCTCGATCTCAAAGTGCTTGCGCTCGGCATCTGTGCCCTTGAGATGCAACGTCATGTCCAAGGATTCAACAAAGACAGTGATCTTGAGGCAGCCCTCACATGTACATTGGGTGCCACCTTGGATGAAGCCCTTGACTGCATGCTCCCACAGCCTGACATACAGAGGTGAGTCTTTGTAGTCCTTGTGTAATAGTGAGAGGAGGCCAACAAGTGTGTTGCCAGTCCATATGACCTTGCATAGATTGTCCAACAGCAGGTTGAAGAGTGCACCATCATCGGCATGCGCCTGGACCACACTCCACAGAAAATGTAATTTGCTGATCGATTTGATATTCTCTAAGCTGTTCACAATTGTCTTGAGCAACTTGTCATAGTCTGTGCTAGTGACCCAGTCAGGGTACTCCATGTTGATGGCCTGGATTCGCGACAGTCCTTCGATGCTATAATCACCGTGCGGCTCCAGTGCGTACTCATTGATCACGGAAACATACATCTCCCTCACCAGGTCCAGTGTGACATAGGTCTGCGACGTATTCTCTCTGACCGCCTTGAGATGATGGATTACATTCTTAAGCTTGCCAGTGATGCCAATCTCGATCATCACCTCACTCTTGAGGAATGCTTGAGCAGACTTTGTGGTCGTGTCCAATAGTTGTTGTCGCTGAGCTTCATCCAACACACCTGTCGCCATGTCTGATTGAATGAACACCAAGAATCTTTTACATTCTACGGTGCTGCCCAGTCTGTCGCAGAGTGTGACTGCCAATGTTGGTATCAGTGTGATCAAGTTTGAAGGGTGATCATTCAGACTGGTTGTTGCCTCTGTCACCAACTTGTTGAGAAGTGTCATAGCCTCATCGACTGATGCCTGGACAATGAGTACACCCAACAGGCGAACAACCAACTCTGGTGTCATTGATGGACATTGGAACAGCAGCTCCATGATTGCTTCCTCGTGTGACTGTGTGTCGTAACAATCGCCCATGAACTTGAGTATATCCTCCAACATCTTGGGAACGAATCTATCATCCTCCTTGATGGACCGCAGTAGTTTGAGCATTTTGGTAAGGTGTACATCATCAAACTCGGCACCGTCTCCGGCTTTCTCCCACGAGGCCATCAAGCTTGTGATCAAATCGAATGATGCCTGAGCGTTGGCATCGATGCCTCCAAGTTTGACCAGCTCACTCTTTAAAATCTTCAAAGATCCATCCACCGACTTGACGATGGAAAATGGACCAGTTCCAATTGTGCTCCATGCCACGATTGCCGCTTTCCTATAGAATCTATTGTATTCTCCACCTTCGTTACCTATTATTGTTTGATTGATTGATTGATGGTCAGTATTTGATTGATTGCTTGAATAGAATGATTCCAGAATGAGTACCACATACCTGTTGCTTCTTGAGCCTCAACATTGTATGGCTTGACACGACTCAGACATCCAGGGGGCAAGACCTCGCCATCCCATAAGTCCATCTCATCTTCGATCATGCTGTCGGTCAAGATGTCCCTGACCTGGATCAGTGATATATCTACTTTACTTGGTGGATGCCATGGTTCACTCTGGTACCTGCCTGTTCTATTGGTGATGTAACATGATTGATTGATTGAGTTAATAAATGAGCCAATGAGTGATCGAGATGGGTGGATGTACATACTCTTTACCATGAATGAATGCCAAACATAACTTCAGTTTAGCCTCTTCGGAGATGGCTAGTAGTGAGTGAGCCAGTGCAGCATCCTTGCCTTTGAGTGATGATAATGTGAAGTTGGCCATGGAGTATACATGATCCAGGGCAAAGACAATCTTCTCTGGTGTGCCAACTGGCTCCACCGCTTTTTTCTTGCGCCATGACACGTCCTCTGAGCTTGTCTCGTAATATACAACTTCTCCACCATCACTATCGAATGTATATGGATCGTCTTCTTCGTCGTCGTCCTCTTCCTCCTCGTCTTCGTCTTCATCCTCCTCACTATCATCAGATGAGTCACTTGCAACTCTGGTCGTAGTTGTTGATGTTGTTGATATCTTGGCCTTCTTTGTGATCTTGACATCGGCATCGTCATCATCATCCTCGACCTCGTCTCTATCGTCCTCTTCTGTAACCTCACTATCATCATCAACATCTATAACCTCATTGTTGTTGCTGTTGATGTCTGCTGGAGAGACGGCAGGGGCTCTAGTGTTGGACTCGATACCAAATGCTTTGTTGATTGTTCTGAGCAGTGGTCCAGTGATGTCTTTTGCGATGGGGATCTTCCTGGCTCCCGACCTCATCAGGTTGTACACGAGACACACTCGATTGCCTTCAGTGACTGGTTTGACATCATGTCGACAGTCAGCAAAGAATGCTGTCCATTTGATCGATGACATTGAGTCATTCTCCAATGACACGACTGTCTCTTTGTCTGAATGGCTGATGACGAGGTCGCCGCCACGATGTGGACACGGCAGTGACAACACGAGTGTTCCAAACATCTTGTCCTCCTTCTCCGAGTCACGATGTGGCAAGAAGAAGCCACCGGTCTCATAGATGAGCAGCTTGTACAGGTCGGCCCGGACGACCTCGTCCTTCAGACCCATCGTCTCCTTGATGGTTTCGATGATGCCATCAAAGAACTTGGTGAACTGTCTGCCTGTGATAGTGAGGTCCGAGCTCTGCAACTGCCAGACACGTCGCACATTGAGGTCTGTGATTGTCTCTGAGCCCTTGCCATAGGGTGCGCGTGTTGAACGATCGATTAACTTTTGAAGCTGGGCCTTTGGCACGGGGTAGGACAGTGGTGAGCCAATGCCCTTCACCTTGACCTTTGGCATATCCAACAATTGCTCTCCCTTAAAATAGTACATTGCACCATTACCAAGTTCACTCACTACCATATCCAATGGTATCAAGGCTTTGTTAAACTTTATCTTCATTATGTTATATGTATATCGCCTCGCTCGAATTTATTTATTTGTTTGTTGTTCACATTCTTTCGCTCGTTTTGAATGAACTCTTGTCGAAGTGTGTGAACAGAAGAACATTCAATCTTTCACAAACAATCAAACATTAATAAATGGACTACAGATAATACAGTCAGTTAAGTATTTGTTCAATAAATTTAAAGACCACGTACAATACCAACATCTTGCATGTTAATTGTTTAGATCTATTCTCTGTTACCATCCCCAATTCTGTAAAGACTGAACCAACCCATCAACTTGATCAACCTGGATACCCATCACACCCACCAAACGAGACAAAACGATTCATCTTTACTGGAGAAGTCGCAATTCGTAAAAGCCACCACACTTATTAAAAAAATATCTTTGGTCTTTAGACCTAAGAAGTGTTGACGTTATTACACTTAAACAGGGCCTTGTTGATTACCTCAACAGATAAGGCCAACTCCGACTCCAAAGAAATCCAACATTATTAAGTTATTCAAACATCACAGACTTTTCTTGACATCCCACAAAAGATATAAATATATTCTCAACGACGATCGTCAGGTCATATTTTATCTCATCCCAACAACAAGTATAATATTATATTATATATATAAATATCTGTATCTTATCTGTAACACAATAAATTGTATTATTATTAATATTAATATATAACTGTTTGTTTGATTATTTATTTTAAAATTAAGTGAAGAGATGGTTTCAAAAAAAATCATCATCGCTGTTGTGGTTGTTGTCGCGCTGTTGGTGATCGCAGCCATTGTCATTCCAACAACTATTGTGTTGACAAAGAGAAAGAATGATAATAATGAAGAGAATAAGAAACCAAACTTTGAGACATTGTTTGCACAAACACATGTCATACCCGCACAAGGCCTCAAATGGAACTTGACTGGCACCGACTCTGCTCTCCATCTCGTTGGCAACAGACTGACGATGCTCATGATCAAGCCGATCAAGATGAAGCTCGACCCTGACGCACCCCCACCCTACGTCGCCTTCTTCACGCCCAATGCAACATGGACCGTCAACAACACCGAGCACGTCGAGTACGCCACCTCGATCCAGTTGAACCCGCCCAGCACCCTGCCCTCAGTCGAGTCCAATGGCACCGCCATCTACGAGAACACATACTGGTTGAACATCCCTGCACAGTACGTCGTGCCAGGCGTTAAGATCGTCGTCAACAACAAGACATCCGATGCTGTCTATCCCTTGGTCGGCTGGAACTCAACGTTCATCCTGGACCTGCTGCCCTTCTACATGTTTGGCGCCAACGACACCAACTCAATCCCCTACAGCAAGGCAAGCAACGTGACCGAGTTCACCTACGACTCGATCTACCAGACCTGGCCCGTCTCCAAGCTCATCATCAAGAACCACGACATTGGTATCATGAGCCTCCCATCGATGATCATCTCGTCAAACGGTGCACGCCCAGCCTACAAGCTGACGGGAGCCGCTCAGCTCAAGGATGGCTACGACATGATGGGTGAGATCCTTGGCATTCTCAGTGGCCTCCGTGCAGCCAACGGCGATGGCTCACTCAACTACATGATGTACGTGCCCCTCGTTGCCATGAACCAAACAGGTGCACCCAACCGCTACAGTGGCCCTGGTGGTGGTCTTGGCTCCGTCGGTGGTGGTGTATGCGTTGGCGACTCATCCTACTCTGGTATCTTCATCCACGAGATGGGACATGCCTTTGGTCTTCCAGTAAGTTGCCTGCATCCTCATCAATGATACACTATACTCACTCACTCACTCAACCTCTACAGCATGCTGGCGAAGCCTACCCCGAGGGATACCCATACGTCAATGGAAGTTTGCTTGGCTCACAGCCAGGCTTTGACTTTTTGTCCAACAACTTCATGTCAATCTACGCACCAACCAACTCTAGCTACTACTCCACTTGCAAGAAGTCTGCTGTGATTGATGATGGCAAGTGTGTTCGTCAGGATCCAATGCAGGGTGGCGCTGGCTACCAGGTCCGCGGCAAGCCATTCACAATGTTTGCCGACTACAACATTGGTCGCATGCAGATCTGGCAAGAGGGCTCAACAAAGGTCAACAAGGATGGCTCCTACTCACCATCGGGCACCAACATTGTCTACGACGAGGCCAACGACAAGTACTTGTTCTGGAACAACATTGAGCTAAGGTACGATGAGTACATCATCACCAACAACTCAAAGAACTCAATGGACAGCGGCTTCCCCTACATCCGCAACAGGCCAATGTACACGATCATGATGCATCTGATCACCGCCGACACGTCCCCATGCACCGACTGCTCGATCATCTACCCCGTGTTCAAGAGAATTGGCAACCTTCGACGCTGGATCGATCCGAGAGACCAGTCTCAGTTGGACCTGATCGTGCCCAACAGGGGCACGTTCCCATGGTGGTGCCACGGCAGTGGATGCGACTACACAATGCGCGTCACCTACGCTGATGGCTCCATGTGGGTCAAGCTGCTTCAGACCGGTCTGAGGAAGTCAAACACACCAATGAGTCCAGACATCTACGAGTCGTACACCAATCCAACCAGTGGCTACAGCACCAAGTTCATCGTTGAGAACTGTCCAGGTGACAAGGTACTCAAGAAGGTGGAGTTACTCTGGACACCCTACGGCTACAACACAACGATGCCAGCCAATCCCAAGGTTATCATGTCACAAGCATACTAAGCAAATACGAATAGATCGATCAATCATTTAATAAACTATTCTTATAACTTTCTTTGATCAAATTGGACCCGGACTCCTTAATGAGGCACACCACAAAGTGATCTAACAACATTCAATCAATCAATCAATCAATCAAATACATAATCAATCAAGGATGGAGAGGGATGAGAGACTGATGGACTTGGTCCGTCATGTACTCTTGATCAATGTAATCACGAGAAACAAGGTCTCTAGTCTCATCTCAATGATTAACAAGAGTATGGACTTGAGTATGATCAGAGGTAGAGACATATCAACACTCGGACAATGCCTAACAGCAGGTGATAATCAACGATTCATTCGATTCTTCAACAAGTTGTACATAAATAATGAGGCTGGCCACAACCTTCTGTTGGGTGTACTACTTGATAACCCTCTAGGAACCAGTACATACAGTGTACTAGCTTACACTATCAGACAGACGATCAAGCAGTCTATCGTCACAAACAACAATGTGATCTTTGGCTTTATCATTGATCGATTTGTTGCCATGCCACCAGACTCTGACCAACTTAATCCAATCAACAACATACTCAAGGACCTGTTTAAAGACACTAAACATGATCCAATCGTATCTCTAAATCATTCATTCATCAAGCAGCTTATGGATGGTGGATGGACCTTGCCCTCAGTCATAGTCAAGTTGATGGCAGTGTCTGCACTCGGGTACCATGCCGATATCGAGTTGTTCGTATCCATCGTCAAGCTCAATTGGAGCCATCGCTCATCTATTCTCAAGCATTTGAGCGGAGAGGCAGACCCCAATAACAGCGCTCATACAGCAATCTTTAAGCAGAAGTCCAGCGCAACAATCATTGAACTATTTGATTATTATCACATGCTCACCGATGGTACCGACCTGGATGGAGAGTTCTACATCACACTGCTGGGTCTGGCGTTGTTCCACAAGCGATGCCGTGTGGCTCTACGCATCATCGACAAGGGTTGGCGCCACATTGATCGAGACAAGTTCCACACAACAGTGGCAAGGTACGGGGATGAATACGCTCTCGGCAAGATCGAGTACAAACTTCCTAAAGTGTCCAACGAACGAAAGTACATGCTATACAATCTTTTGCACCAGTCCTCTATCTCTGGAAACATTGACTACCTTAGATACATCCGTTCAGATCTTGAGGTGGCGGTATCAACTCCATCATATTATCATCAGAACAATTGTCCATTCTCATTTGGTCAGAAAGAATTGTTGGACATTCCCTTGGAGCAAGGACGCTTCGAATGGGTGCGCTATGTCATCGAGCACATTGGTCCGCTATGCAAGCAAGTTGACATCAAGTGTGGAACCAACACCAAGTGGACTGTCACTCAACTCATGATGAATGAGCACACTATGGAAATGATGGACTACCTTCTGGAGTCTAGCACTTTGATCAAGTGCAGCTTCTCGGAGGTTTACAAACAGGCAATCATTGCCAGACGCATGGATGTCATATTGCGCCTTGAAGAGATGCTGTGCAACACATCGATTATCAACCATCTTCACATCGACCTGCATGCGGCATTGAATGAAGCGATCAAACAACAATATGAGGAGGCGGTACGGCTTCTGATCAACAATCGGTATGATAAGTTTGTGTTCCTAAACTTGGATTTGGAAGCACTATCCAAGTGCTCAATCGATTTCCAAGACCAGGTGCTCAAACTACTCAAGCCAAATAGCTTCACTGTCATTCCTCCTCAACGATTATACACTGGTCCATTCAACATCTCGCGTGAAACACTGAATATGTTCTGTGCGCATGGACATGCCCATCAATACAGGCATACATTGTTCACGACCGCCGCCAGATTAGGAGTATATGACCTGGTGGTCAAGCTCTATGACCCATCGGTTAAGAATCAAAGTTTGATCGAGGACGTTTGTTTTCGTAGTGGAGACATCAGGGTGATCAAGTTCCTCAAGGACAATGGATTCCATTCGAATCCTGAAACAGATATGATTGGCGCATTGCTCACATTCAATTATCAAACAATCGACTACATATTGTCTATGTCTACTGATGAACAAGCAATACTGAATCACTCTGGCGATAACATTGATCGCGCTCGCCAATACATTAAAGCCAGTGTCTTCACTTTATACCTTGAAGATTGCATGTGGACTCTGAACCTTAACAAGGATGATCGTTTAAAGGACTTCTTTGCGTTTGTTTTTGAGCGCATTGATCCAGCCTCCAAGCGCAGTAGCCAGTTCATCAATCGATTGTTGGAAGAGGTCTCACTTGGATTTCCACTTTACCAAACGATACTTGATGCAGTTCTTCCGCTGTCCGAACCTGGACAACTGCCATACATCGTACCTCCGACGTTGGAGAGGATCAAGAGAGGAATACAAGTGGATAAATACCCGATACAATCTATTGATGCCAATGTCCAGTTATTCAACAGTAACAACATCCTCTACGACAAGTATCGTTCAATCATCAAACCATTCAATGACAACGACTACAACCTCTACCAAATACTTCTTATCGAGAATGGCATTGTCGTTCCAGCATTTACTAACTAATTAATAAATTGTATTATTGTAAGATCTCTTTCTTGACCATGTAGATTGTTGATTGCGTTATAGTTGATGTTGTTGACGTCATTGAGGTTGGAGGCGGGGCAGTGGCTGAGGTTGCCTGGATGTAGGTATGAGGGTAAACAGATGGAGGCGTAGTATTGCTGACTAGGGAGACAAGCACTGGCGCGACTGTGCCTGGTGGTTTGAGCTTAAGTAGGCTGTGGCAGATGTTGACTGTCCGGACGTAATGATCTTGCTGTTGTTGAACCATGTCGAAGGTCTTTGACAACTCCAGAGTGTGTGGATTTGAGCCCTTATGTGTTATGTTATGGAGATTGAATTCTGCGGCTGACTTTGAAAGATGACGCCTCATAGGCTCAGTCGCCCTGAGTTGCATTGACACTTGTGGTGATCTAAGGAACTGCTGGAGTGATTGACAATGGTCACAAGTGCAAGACACTGTACCACGTATCTCATTGAGTTGGGGTGGCTGGACACCCACAAAGAAAGTGCATAGATAGTTCCACAAGGTTGCATAGTGTGGCGAGTTGACATAGGCAGTGTGTAGCAATCTGAGCAGACATAGGAGCACCCTATCATGTTTGTAAGACAGAGATTTGCTGTAGCAGAGTTGCGCTACAAACTTCTGGATGTGTGTTCCATCAGTGTGCAAGGCGCGCCATATGATGTTCAGGTTGTTGGTGACTTCCTGGACATCTGACCAATAACAAAGATATCGATCTAAATCACCAATAACTAGTTTAGAGAGCATCTCTTTGAATTCGCTACTCTGTACCCAAAGAGGGTGTGCTGCCATCACTCTCTCCGCCATTGCCAACTTTGGAACAAGATCTGTGATACGGATGTAATCGGTGTAACTATTGCAAGCGCTTGTGAATACCATCTTGAACATCTCATGCAGTAGGCCATCTGTGATGTATATTGGTGCGGTGCCATTAGTGATAGACTCGGTTTGCTTCTCCACATACATGATGATCTGATTGATCTCTTTCGACTGGGTGGCCAACAGTATCTTGTGAGCTATCTGTATGATATTATCCAGGAGTTGTTGGCGTTGCCTCTCAAACACAGCATGCTTGTTGATTGTGACGATCAGCTGATCGCATCGTGCCAAAGAGTCCAGCTTTCCGGCAATCATAATAACCATCGTTGGTATGAGTGTAGTCAAGTGTGCCGGTATTGGCGGATTGTGCTCGAGCAACAGCCAGTCTAACAGACTGAGTGAGAAGTCCAATGCAACATGTTCTGACGCAGACTGTTTGATCATCTCAGTCACTGACTCTGGTGTCATTGACGGTCTGTGAAGAACCAGCTCCAAGAACGGGTCCAAATGAATGTTGGACCTGAAGGCCAAGCCGATGCAAACCAGCATGCACGAGAGGTAATCGGACATGTATCGATCGTCTTTGATTCTGGACAGGATCACGAGCATCTTTGTAACATGATCTGGAGTCATTTTGGCTCGGTCCAAGGATGAGAACATTTCTCTGAACATGTCAATTGATAACTTGGGGTTGGCATCAATGCCCCCTCGCTCGTTCAGCTCCTTGTTGAAAATGATCAGGGCAGCATCCACTGAGCTGACCATCGTGAACTTGCCATTGACTGCCGTGCTCCATATCATCAATGCACACTGTCGGTAGAACCTCTCTACGCGGCCGTCTTTTTTGCACGTCGCACTCTTGGACTTCTCCTTGAACGGATTGTTAAAGTCCAAACAATCCTCGGGCATTAGCTCATTTTCTTTAATTGATGATTTAGAGGTGATGATCTCGCCTGTCTCGAGATCCTTGACATCCTCCAGTGTCAGATTAGTATAGCAATGCTCCTCTTTGCTACTATGCCTACTAATCGCCAAATATCTAAGATGGCCGTTGTAGTCGAGGGTGTGAGCTTGAGTGTCCCTTGATCATACCGTCAACCAGCCAGCTACATACGTTTCGTTGTGTATGAATGCCAGACCAAGTTTGATCTTTGCCTCCTCGGATATTGACAACAACCAACGGGCCAAGATTGCGTCATTGCCCTTGAGTGACTCCAGTGTGAGGTTGGACATTGAATATACGTGCTCCAGTGCATAGACTATCTTATCGAGTCTTTGAGCATCGTTGCCTGCCTGCTTTTCCATCTCTACCTTTGTGGTCACTGTTGTGCTGGTAGAGGTCTTGGCCCTCTTGGTGATCTTGTTATCATCATCACCCTCAACCTCAACCTTCAGATCGGGTATAGGTTGCATTGGAGGCTTGACACCAAAGATATGATTGAGTGATTGAATGATCGGTATAGTAGAGTTGACTTTGACATTTGGTTGCTTGACTCCAGATCGAAAGAGATTGTAAACGAGACAGACTCGATTGCCTTCAGTGACATGTATGAACTCGTGTCGACAGTCAGCAAAGAATGCTGTCCATTTGATAGATGACACAGTGTCGTTTTCCAATGACACATACATCTTCTTGCCCGAGTGAGTAATGGCCAGGGTACCGCCACGATGTGAGCAGGGCAACGAGAGCATGAGTGTTCCAAACATGTTGTCAGCCTTCTCAGAGTCGCGTTGTGGCAGGAAGGAGCTGTGTTTGCCATAGACCACCAACTTGTACAACTTTGCTGCCACTATCTCGCCGGTCAGACCCATCGACTCTGTGATTGAATGGATAACGCCTTCATAAAATGAGTGGAAGTGTCGACCAGTGATGGTGATGTCCTTGCTCGGTATATGCCAGATTTGTTGCACTATCCGGTTTGTTCCTTTGACATCAGGTTCACCCGTAGAATGTTCTGCTATACTCTGTATCTGTTGTTGTGGCACTGGGTATGACAAGACACCAACATCCTTCACCTCAATGGTTGGCATTGGCAGCTCTGTCTTGCCCTTAATACAAAACAGTGCACCATTCTTACATTCCTTAAGTAAATTCTCCAATGGCTTCAACTCTTTGTTAAATATTACCATTTATGTTATGTGATTGTTATGTTGAAACAAAGTGATCAAATTCGTGTGAGTCGTCCACACCAATTACATTTATGGTTTGATTTGATTGATCGGCCGACTTTGTCATGGACTCAGCCTGGAATGTATAAATAATGATTGATCAATGGTTAGTCCAACTCTATTATCTCATTCTTGACACCAGTCGAAGTCTGTGTCGTTGAAGTTGATGAAGCTGGAAGTGTGAGGGAGGCGGTGCCGACCAGCGCCTCAAGTGCAACCGCATCTTTGCCAGCTGGTTTGAGTTGAAGCAGTTTACGGCAGGAGTTGACGGCTTTAGTGTGTGCATCCTTCTGGCTCTGAATCATCTCGGCGGTCTTGGTCAACACCAGCGTACGTGGCATACCGTGCTCAAGTGTTTGGGACTTGAGATTGAACGGCTTTGCAGAGTACGAAAGAAGATGTCTGTCAGACACCCTCGCCTTGAGATGCATGGTCATCTGTTGGGAGCGTAGGAACTGCACCAATGATTTGCAGTTGACACAAGTGCACGACACTCTACCGCGTACCTCATTGCCATGCGGTGGCTTGATGCTGGCTACCCTCATTTGGCTGGTCGAGACAACGGTCCACAAGCTTGCATAGTGAGGCGAGTTGCCATACTCTGTGGTCAGCAGTCCGAGCAGACATATGAGGGCACCAGTGTTATTGGGGAACTGGTCTTTGGAGCAGAGTTGTGTTGCGAACGTCTTGATGTATGTGCCCTCAGCGTGCAAGGCATGCCAGATGATGTTCAGGTTGTTGGCGGATACATTGTCATCATTGGAATTATAGAAGAGTGTATTCTCAACGAATCGCGCCAGCAACTGTTTGTACTCGACTCCTTGGATCCAAGTGGGATGTGCCGCGGTGACTCTATCCAGCCGAGCCAAAGTTGTAACAAGTTCCTTGACATGGATGGTCTTGACGCAGCAGTTCTTCACCACAGTCTTGAACATCTCATGCAGTAGGCCATCGGTGATGTAATTGGAGAAGTATGGCCAGTCGATCAGAAATGTGACTGCACCAATATACATCACAGATGGAATACTGAATGATATATACAAGTTTGTGGTCAATATTACAAACCATTTCAGTGCATGGATAAATCTTAGAGTTTTGACACCGTTGGAGAGAGTCAGCGCAGCACATCCAGAATGGGTCCAGGGCAGTGATTTCAAAAAGATACTCGCCAAATATGTTAATGACATCCAAGATTGTTTTAAATATTGGAAAGATGACGTAGCCATCGCCAATGGTTTGCATATCATATGGCGCGCAGTGAACCTGGATGGCACACACATAGAGGAGTTCGTCACCAAACTATGTTACACTGATCAATTAGTTCTCAACCGCGCTGGTGCTCTCCTGTTGCTGTGCAGCTCTCCAGCAATCAGTCTGGCCAGCGTTGGTATCAGCGTGGAGAAGTGGACTGGAGGTTTGTCAAGCACCAACAGCCTGTCCAACAGATCAAACGCTCCATTAAATTTGATATGTCGTGACACAAACAGTTTGAGCACCTCAGTCACTGCCTCGGGTGTCATTGCCGGTCTGCGAAGCACCAGCTCCAAGAACGAGTCCATATGTATGTTTGTCTCGAATAATTTGTCAATGCCAACCAGCATTCACTTGAGGTAGTCGGGCATGTATCGATCATCTTTGATTGTGGATAGGATTGAGAGCAACGAGGTGACATACTCGGGAGTCTTCTGCTTGATTCTTTCCAAGGAGGTGCACATTGCTCTGAAGAGGTCAAGCGATCGACAGGGGTTGGCATCGATGCCGCCCAGACTAACCAACTCCCTGTTTAGAGTATAGAGAGCAATGTCCACTGAACTGACCATGGTGAACTTGCCACTGACCGCGGTGCTCCATATCAACAATGCTGACAATTTGTAGTACCTAGAGTAGGTGTCATGATCATTTTCCTCCTTGTCCGGTATGAAACTGTTCCAACAATCCTCAGAAATTAGCTCCTTGTATTCCAATGATGTATTTGCGTCAATGATCATCTCACCAGTCTCGATATCCTTGACATTCTTAAGGGAAAAATATAATCTACGTTGCTCCTTAATGCCATTCTTTGTTTCTCCAGACCTGAGCGAGTGAATGAATGAGTGAGTACCCAGTCACCAGTCAGACAGCCAACATACATACATACTCATTAATGTGCATGAATGCCAGACCAAGTTTGATCTGTGCCTCCTCGGATATTAACATCAACTGACGAGCCAAGAGTGCGTCAACACCATCGAGTGAATCCAAAGTGAAGTCGGACTTTGAGTATTCGTACTCCAGTACATAGACTAGCTTCTCAGGTCTTTTACCAAGATCTTTGTCCTCATCTTGGAATTCATCCATCATGGTCGTCAATGTAGTCGTAGTCGAGGTCTTGGCCTTCTTGGTGATCTTGTTACTTGCACTTATGCCCTCTTCACTTGTTCGTTTCGGGGGCACTGGCGGATTGATAGCAAAGATACGGTTCAATGATTGAATGATTGGCGCAGCATAGTTGACGTTGACATTTAGTTTCTTGACTCCGGATCGCATGAGATTGTAAACGAGACACACTCGATTGCCTTCAGTGACTGGCTTGACTTCATGTTGACAATCAGTAATGAATGCTGTCCATTTGATCGCTGACATTGAGTCATTCTCCAATGACACCACTTCATTGCGACCTGAATGTTTGATGACCAGGTCACCGCCACGATGTGCGCAAGGCAACGAGAGCACGAGTGTTCCAAACATCTTGTCAGCCTTCTCGGCCCCAATTCCTTTCAAGTCGCTGCCCTTTTCATATATGAGCATCTTGTACAACTCTGCTGTCACTTTCTCGCTGGTCAGACCCATCGACGCCGTGATGGCAACGATCACTCTGTCAAAGAACGTGTGGAAGTGACGACCAGTGATGCTGATGTCTGTGTTCTGTATCTGCCATACATGTGATCCTTTGCCATCACAATGTGTCGCACGTTGGACTATCATACTCTGCAGTTGTTGTTGTGACATTGGGAATGATAGCACACCAACATCCTTCACGTCGATCCTTGGCATTGGCAACTCTGACTCGCCCTGACAACAAAACAGTGCCGACTTCTTACATTCCTCCAATGCCTTCTCCAATGGCTTCAACTCTTTGTTATATTCAATAACCATTTGTTAACATTGTATCTTTATGAATAGTGTTTGGGAATGCAGGATGTTGCACATTGTTGAGTTTGTTGTTGTTGGGATTCTTTTGAATTTGAAGAAGTTCCGATTCTTTTACTTGGCGCCAAAACATTCTTCATCTTTGAAGTTGAGAATTCATTCATTAATCAATCAAAGTTATATAATAGATAGATAATAAGACAGATAGAATATAGTGATGGATTATAATCATCCACATACAACAACAACGACTACAGCAGCAAATCATAACAACAAAGTCATGAATAATGATCAACAACAATATACAATGAACACCTTGAAACAACAACAACAGCAACAATACAATGATAATACTTCACGTCAATCATCAACATCAACCTCAACAACATCGACATCAACATCAACGAATCATAATAGAATGAATGGAGTATCAACCACTCAGAATAGAACAACATCAACAACATCGACATCAGTGCTCTCCGATCTCCTATTTAAGATGCTATCACTTGTAGTCAAACAATCTGACAATGAATCATTCAGCGATTACAGAAAGAGGTTGGCCGAGAGCACCAACTCTATATCAAGACAACAACAGCAACAACAACACGCTGCTGGATTGAAGACCGATGGTAGTAACGTCGACGATCTACCAATGTATGATAAACTGCAACAAGCATGTAAGTCATCATCCCATCATTGAATGAATGATTGAATGATACTGACAAGTGATATCGATAACAGTAAAGAAGACTGGAGACAAAGAAAAGTTGATCAAGTTTGGAGACTTGTATCGTGATCTGTTGTCAACGTCAAAGAACAATCAGGTCATTCTGGAAACAATGTTAAGAATAGTCACCAATGGCGGTGTGATGGATGATAGACACAAGGCCAAGTCAGCATCTCTGGAGGAGCAGATACAGAGCAAACTACAACAGACCAAGATATCGCAACAGCAAACGATGCATCAGCCACCTCCATTGCACAACAACTTCTTAAAAATGCAACTGACAACGTCTCCACTGTCGCCCAAGCCGGCGGCCAAACAACCACAACAACACCAACAACAGCAACAACAGAATAGACAGCCACTTGTCGATGTGGCCGAAGAACTACTGGTACGCGACCTCATATACGTGTTTCAGGGTATCGATGGCAAGTACATCAAGTTCTTCAACGACATTGATTCATTCGCCGTGGAGCCCAATGTGAACCTGTCAAGGCCTCGACGCGACATGATTGGCCGTCTGGCAGAGTTTGGTTGGCTGTTCAGGCAGATCCGAATCTTCCTGGTCAACGGAGAGTTCCGCCACAAGGGTCTCGTCAACCAGGTAAGTGTCCATCTCTCTCGCGATCATTCAATCACATCAATATCCTAACAATCGATCGATATTGATTGCTCTATAGTGCTTCTGCTCCGCGCTACAAGACGAGCTGGCAGAGTTATATCGCTTGATAGCCATTCTAGAGACAAAGATAGATAGGAATGTGACGGACAACCCCGCACTGCAATCATACAAGCCACCTCCAGACTACCAGAGCGAGAACACGTCATTGATGGGCGTGTTTGTTTGGATACAGGAACCAATGGCGCGACTGCGATCACTTGCCGCATTGGTGGCCGGCGTTGCCAATCGCAAGGGTGGTGCCACCATCTCCTACGTCGAGTCATTCTCGGCCCAAGGCAACAGTGTTGTACACTCAATGGTCAAATCGATACTGGTACGCATCTCACAGCCCATCATCACGATGATCACCCGATGGATATTTGAGGGCGAGATCAACGATCCCTTTGGCGAGTTCTTCATCCTCAAGAATCAAAAGATACAGCTGGAGCGCGTGTGGAAGGAGAAGTACACGCTGCAGGCCGACATGCTGCCGACATTCATCGACCAGGACATGAGCCGACGAATCCTCCTGATAGGCAAGTCGATCAACTTTATGAAACAGTGCTGCAAGGAGACCCATTGGTCCGTGGACAGGTTCACCCTTGGCCCAGGCGTGCAGCTCGAGACATACGCCGACCTTGGCAACCTCGAGGCAGTAATCAACCGGACGTCAGAGCACAGCAGCAAGCGTCTGTTCAATCTGATGATGGACAAGTTCAGATACATGGAGCACTGCCAAGCCCTGCGCCGATACATGCTGCTGGGACAGGGCGACTTCATTCAGGGCCTGATGGACATGATTGGCGAGGACTTGCTGAAACCTGCCGCACAGCTTACGCGCCACCGCCTTGTCGGCATCATGGAGAGCGTGATACGCACGTCGAACGCACAGTACGAAGACGAGGACATTCTGAAGCGATTGGACATCTCGCTGCTTGACGAGCGACCGGGCAGCACAGGCTGGGACATCTTCTCAATCGACTACCACATCGACATGCCCATCACCACGATCATCTCCAAGCAGGACATGGTGCGCTACAAGAAGATCTTCCACTTTCTGTGGACGGTCAAGAAGGTGGAGTTCTCGCTGTCGTCCATTTGGCGCAAGACACGCGCCAGCTACAACACTCTGGTGCTGATGTCCAAGTACTCAAAGAGCTTTGGCACGGACTTCCAGCGCTCCAACATGCTGTCGCACGAGATGACACACTTTATCACCAACTTCAACTACTACGTCATGTTTGAGGCGATCGAGAACTCGTGGGTCAAGATGCAGCAGGCCGTCGGCGCCGCCAGCGACCTGGATCAGCTAATCGACGCGCACAGCCAGTACCTGCAGGATATATGCACCAAGACCTTCCTGTCCAACTCAGAGTCGTGCTACGACGTGTTCAAGCGCATACTGGTCGTCATCAACAAGTTCACGATGCTCCAGAAGAATCTGTGCTCGTTGGCCGATGCCGTGCGCAAGGAGGTCAAGATCTCCGAGACACAAGAGTCAAGGATTGGTCGCGAACTAACCAACTATGTCACACATCTCAGTGTATTATATCGCGACTACAGGACTGTGTTCAATCAATTTGAACAAGAGATGGCCAACCTCAAGCTTCAAAAGGATGTCAATCCAATCTCCATGTCCTACATGCTTGACTTTAATGAGTATTATAGTAGTACAAGAGCAGCAGCCGCATCATCATCCAACAACACCAGTAGCAGTAGTAGCAGTAGTGGTAGCAGTACATCTCCAGGCAACACAAGTAAATAACAACATTCCACCTCCACCGTCCTTCGTCAGGACGAGTGGATTGATCGACTAGATGACTCACTTGATTGATTGGTCGACACACAATGACGTGTAGTTGTACAAGTATGATGGGATGGATGGATGATTGTGATGCGTGATCATGATTATGGTCTTCGTTCCTTTAGCCAAAGACTCATCATGTGTTCCAGCCCATAAGATCGAATTTGAGCAGTCACGTGTGAATGAACTACAATTCGCAATTCAAGTTCGGGGATGTCACTAATGATGCAATGATGTGCTGTGATTGATTGATTCAGATAAGACAACAACAGTTAATATCTATCTCTCTCATAGACGATGATGTTGTGATATAATTGTAGTATAGGATACAAAGATACAGATACACACAACAAGATGAGTCTCCCTTCAAAGCAAGCACCAAAGCTGTTTGAATCACTGAAGAAGACACGACTATGGAAGTATGTCGTGTCCAGAAGTATATTGAAGAAGTAGGTATTATTCAATCATATCGTGTTGTCTATCAGATCACTAACTCAATCAATCAATCATTAGACTGTACAGACTTGATTCGAATTGGAGTGAACATAATGATGTCACTCTGTTCTTTGATGGCGACGACACATTCATGTCGATGTGGGACAGCATTGAGAATGTATGTTGGCAACCTCTCTCTTAGATCGTGACGATATTGCTGACTGACTTACTGACTAACGATGAACTCTCATAGGCCAAACACTCGATCAACATGGAGACTTATACAATTGAACCTGACAGCGTTGGATTGAGGACCATTCAGTTGCTGACGGCAGCACAACGGCGAGGATGCAAAGTAAAGTTTGTCTATGATGCCATTGGAAGCTCGTCCATCTCTGACTCACATCTTCAAGAACTGAAAGACAGCGGTGCAAGTATGTTATGTCTCATAAGAACGACCGCGTGACTGGTTCAATCACTCACTCATTCGTTACACTACAGCATTGATCAAGTTCAATCCATTCTTCTCAACGAGCTTCCCCATCATGTTTAGGAATCACAGAAAGATGATCGTTGTCGATGAGAAGATTGGCTATTGTGGCGGCATGAATATAAGCGAGAAGTATGCTGGCAAGGTGTTGGGCACATCATACTTTAGAGACACGCACGTTAAGATTGAAGGGCCCGTTGTCAAGGACCTCCTGGACGCCTTCTACAGCACAAAGAAGGACAAGCAGACACTATTCTCACAACAACGATCACATTTGATTCAATCTGGAACGACAAGGGATCAAGACGATCCCTCCTCCTCATCCTCATACTCATCAAACATACCAACATCCACCACAACGACATCACGCGCATCCTCATCACTGGAGAGAGGGGCAGACTCAGAGACTGCAGTTGCAGAGGCGGCGGCTGCCTCGGAGGCTGGCAAGGCTATAATGCCAAGCATCGATCCACAATCAATTATACCAGACCTGGGCCGTCCGATGGACGACTCGATACGCGACAAGATACTGTACGACCGATACCATGAGTACTTTAGCGACTTTTACAACGAGGAAGACAACCGCGACTTTGACGACGAGGACGACGACGATGACTACCTTCAAGACGGAGAGGATGCCGCACACGAATTTGACGAGAACAAGATGAAGGTGGAGGATGTCCCCATCCAAGTATGGGAGTCCAACCTGATGCGAGGCAAGCGTAACCTGCAACGAGGACTGAGCATCCTGTTGAAGAACTGCAACAAGAACTGCTACCTCACCTCTGCATACTTCATGCCGCCACGACTCCTTCGCAAGGCCATCATCGACACAGCATCACGTGGTGTCGAAGTCAAGATCCTGACCGCCGGCATCTCAGACGTTCCCTGGGTACGCATGGCCGGACAACACATTTATAGACCATTTCTAGAGTATGTATCCAAAAGGGTCGATGTCATGTTTGATCAACCTCGCCTCAATCACTCACTCGCTCATCAATCAATTGATCAAATCATTTGCAGGAAAGGAGTAAAGATCTACGAGATGACTGGAACAAGATTACACTCCAAGACGATAACGATTGATGGAAAGTACAATACGATTGGATCGTATAATCTCGATCATTGGAGTCAGCGCAACTTGGAGGTGTGCGTATCGATCACGGATGAGCGCGTGGCCAAGTACATCGAGAGACAGTTCCACGAGGATCTGAAACAATCTGAAGAGATCACACTGGAGTACCTGGACAACAAGAGTCTATTCAACAAGATCTACAGTTTCCTCGCCTATCAATTTGGAAGGATTGTCAGACCGACAGATATTAAATAGCCCTCTACCCTCTACCTTCCAACTTCCTCGACTTAGCCAACCAATCAATTTGTAAATGACCCATAAACAAACAACTTCCCCCAACACTCATTCACAAACACATTCACGCGTCTCTTGGTCAAACTGTGATCAATCAAACAATCGTGTTAGTTAACTAGTTACCAACAGACATACAGAGATAGACATAGATAGTTGTATACAATGTGATTGATATCTATTACATGAAGTACATATAGAGATAACAACAACAATGAAGATAAACATTGAACTACTTAAAGCGATTATTTTAGGTAGTAACTTCAATGAGTTGACATCATCATCGATAGAGGTTGTAAACAATAATAGTAGTAGTAGTAGTCCTCAACAACAATCACCTCCATCACCAAAGGTATCGGTTCGAAGCAGTACAAAACTGCCTCAACCTCAGCCTCAACCTCCAAAGACACAACTACAGACATCATCACAAGGCATAACCAAACCAATACCTCCTCCAAGATCAGCAAGCAACCTCAGCTCCCTAAACATCAACAACAACAACAACAGTAATAATAGCAACAACAACAACAACAATAGCAATAGCAGTGTAAATACAATCAATGAACCAACAACACCAATCTCATCAGACAAGCAGCAACAACAACAACAGCCATCAACACCAAATAACAACAACAACACAAATAATAATCACATACCATTTGTATTAACATCAACGCTTGTACCATTGTCGACATCATTTTCACCAAGCAGCTCATCACTGCTATCATCTGGCAACTCTCCCAACACATTCTCTCCACTCAACAGTTATCTCAACAACTCCTTCCTCGACTTTGAATCGAGTGTTTCACCGCCAACATCTCCAACATCCAGCACACACATCACAACATCATCACCGTCGCCGCCAACATCAGCAGCACCATCAGCGTCAGCATCGACATCTACCCCCGCCACCGGATCAGCAACGAATGTACAGCAGTCCAAACAACCTACACCACAGCCGCCACAGTCACAGTCACAGCCACCACTGCCTCAGCCACGACGACAAAGCCACAGCTCGCTGCGGCCACCCAATCATCACCACCGACTGAAACAGAGGACGCTGTTTGAGAAGCTCTACACAGAGTCGGGCTTCAACACAGCCAAGAACTGGTACGAACGCAACACACAGCAGACAGACTTCACGATGGGCGAGGCGCAGTTCCTGCTCTTTATGCGCCACCTCACCGACTTTAGCTACTTCCACATCCTCGACCTCTTTGACGCGCTGGACCGCGATGACATTGGCGTCGTCGGCTTCGAGGAGTTCTTCCTCATCATCGCACTGTTTGCCTCGCGTGAGTGTGGCCAGACCACCAAGTTCCTCTACCAGCACAGCCGCGTAATGTTTGAGATCCTGGCGGCAGGTGGAGCCGATCTGCCCGAGGTCGTGGACGATGGCAGTGGTGGCGGCGGCGACATCTCTGGCTCCGGTGGCATGGGCATGGCGTCGGGCCCTGGCAACACATCACTCCAGCAGCAGGCAGGCGCTTCGTCTGCGTCCGACGACCACACGATCAACTTCCACCGGTTCACCAAGTTTGCCAAGATCCTGGGTATTGCAGAGTATCAGGTGCTGGGTACGCTGGAGAAGTTCAACATTGTCATCTTTGATCAGATCAACTTTGAGATGTTCCTCGTCTACTACTTTGTCATCCTGGACGAGTGGGATCGCTCCAACTACGCGTTCCTCAAGGCGCTCTACCACGACCCAGACTACACCGAGCCGTTCGTGCCATACGACGAGAGCACGGGAGACAACACATCGACACCGGGCAGCAGCACACCACCTATCAGCTTCAACAAGGACTTTCAAGAGTGGCTCGATGGCAACAGCATCAAGCTGGACGACAAGCACAAGAACTACCTCAAGGCACATCTATTGGAGAATCACATCGTTTCATTCGAGATTGCTGCGTCCATCACAGAGGAGGAGTGGGCAGAGATATGCGACAAGATGGCCACTCGCAAGGCCTTCCTCAAAGCACTGCGAGAGAAGCTAATACGTAGACAACCTCCAAAAAGGTTACTATCTCGTGTCTTTGGCGACCTTGGCAGCAACACAAGTAGTAATAGTAGTAGTAGTGGTAGTGGCGGCACTACTTCCAACTCCAACAACAATAGTACACCAGTGAGCAAGTGATAGCGCTCAATCACGTGAATGAATGGATGGATGAATGTTCCTTTTGCCAACGCTTGTCCAATCAAGCGAACCTCTCACCTCAGTCCAAGACGATGTTCCCACCTGACGACAAGACCTCACAATGATGGCGTTGTACAGAGACCTGGGATACTGAGCGACATCCAATTGGAGACCCCGTACAATCCTGGGTCGCACGAATCAATCACAGATATTCACTCAGTATCACAATCAAACATTAAAATTTAATGTGTGAGTGAAAAACTTTGCATCAAAAACACACAAATATCCTTTTTTCGTGTTGTTTGTCCATCTTGATCAATCAATCACATGTTTGGTTGAGTGAATAGAGTTCATTCATTTGTTTGTTTGCAAGTTTAGATCTATCTATGTGACACTGTGTCCATGTAATAAGTGTCACTTATCTTATACAATGGATCAATTGACAAGTCTTTTCGCAAGAGTATGTGGATGTTTGTGGACCCACCCTGGCCCAAGGAAGGCCTCAATTACTAACTCAACCCATACTTATACATAATAGAAGAACAATGGACGAGCAGAACAGACGATTAGAAATGTGTATGCCAATGACACGGAGCGCAATAAGCACTTCCAAAGCAATGTCATATGTAATACAAAGTACACTTTGATCAACTTTTTGCCAAAGAATCTGTACGAGCAGTTCTCGAGACCAATGAACATATACTTTCTGTTCATCGCAATACTCCAACTGTTTCCAGAAATCACGCCAGTCAACCCATTGTCCACCTGGGGCGCACTGGTCTTCATCTTTGCCGTGTCGGCCATCAAGGAGGTGTTTGACGATTTGAACAGGCGGCGCAGAGACTCCGAGGCCAACAGCCGGCTCTACAGCGTGGTGCGCGAGTCAGCCACACAACAGGTGCGCAGCAGCGAGATTAGAGTGGGCGACATTGTATACCTCACGGGCGATCGCGAGATACCCTCCGACCTTCTGATCCTGGCCACGTCCAACGAGGACGGCAGCTGCTACATTCAGACGGCCAACTTGGACGGCGAGACTGATTTGAAGAGCCGCATGGCGCCAGCTGAGACGCGTGGATACTCAATGAGCGATCTGTCCAAGTTCAGAGGCGTGGTCGAGTGTCCAGGACCAAACTCAAACATCTACAGTCTGGACGCCCGCATGTCTGTCGTGGCCAGTCGACGAGTAAACACGTACACACAATCAGACTGGGTCGTGTTGGACACCAACAACTTTGTACTGCAGGCCACTCAACTACGCAACACTGATCACATGTATGGCCTGTGTGTATACTCTGGCAATGAGACCAAGATGGGTCAGAACAAGAAAGGTCCGCCCACCAAATGGACCAAGTTGGATCACGCCATCAATCGAGTCACAATCATCATCTTCACATTCCAACTTCTTCTCGTGGTCATTTTTGGAGCGATTGGCGAGTCAGTGCGTCACAACGATATCCATTCACTCTGGTATCTTGGCTACTCCAGCACCTACAAATCACCATGGTACGAGTTTATCATCATCCCCCTTCGATTCCTCTTGCTCAACTCAATGGTAAGCATCATCATCATGCTCGATCAATCACGGTCCTCCTGATCACTGACCCCTCTCAAACCAACTCTAGATGATACCAGTCTCGCTAAAGGTCACAATCGATGTGATCAAGTACTGCTATGCATTGTTTATCAATTGGGACATCAATATGTATAATGCCAACACTGATCAGGCTGCCGTGGCCAATAGCACAGCACTGAGCGAGGATTTGGGACAGGTAGAGCATTTGTTCACCGACAAGACTGGCACACTGACAGAGAATATAATGTTGCTTAAGCGATGCTCGATTGACAGTCGACTACATACATCAATGGAGGATGGACAGCTGTTGGGCGAGTTGAAGGCTGGACATCAGCCAACACTGGACTTCTTTACATCCCTGGCACTGTGTCATTCTGTCTTCCCATCGACTGATCACGATGGCAAGCTATTACTCAGGGCATCATCACCTGATGAAGAGGCATTGGTCAAGGCTGCCGCAGCACTCAACATCACATTCACAACAAGATCATCATCTCGTGTCACAGTCGATATCCAAGGACAAGAGCATCAATACACGCCACTACACACATTCGAGTTCACATCAGAGAGGAAGCGAATGAGTGTCGTGCTACGCGACCAACAAACTGGACAAATCAAGCTGATCACCAAGGGTGCGGACGATGCTATCATCCCGCGACTGACCGACAAGAAGCCAGGGGGACACCTCAATGTCACTAACGCAGAGTCACTGGCACACATTGAAGAGTTTGCTGCAGAGGGACTGCGTACGCTATGCATCAGTTCGCGAGTCATTAGTGAGCAAGAGTACCAAAGCTGGCACTCATCACGCTTCCAACCTGCCAGCATGTCAATTGAGAACAGACAGCAGATGCTATTTGATGCATATGAGCGCTTGGAGAGAGACTTGGTGCTGCTGGGAATCACAGCCATCGAGGATAGACTGCAGCCGTTCGTGCCCGAGACGATCTCAAGTCTGCGACAGGCCAATATCAAGGTGTGGATGCTCACTGGAGACAAGTACAGTACGGCCATTCAGATTGGCCACGCATGCAACCTCATTGAGAAGGACTGCAAGGTGTACACCATTGGCACACCTGGACAACAGGACGTCGCGGCAAAGGACATCTTGAATTCAATCAGGCAGATTGAGGAGGACTTGCTGGTGTACCAACAAAGCTACCAGACTGACGGAACTTCACACGAGAGACCCAAGGCGACCATTGTGATCGAGGGTCATACACTACACACAGCTCTCATTCATGTTAAGCGCGAGCTATTGGCCTTGGCAGATCTATCTACATCAGTAATATGTTGTAGAGTGACACCTGAGCAGAAGGCACAGGTTGTGCGCATGGTAAAGGACACTGGCAAGGTGTGTCTATCCATTGGAGATGGAGGCAATGATGTATCCATGATCCAAGAGGCCAACATTGGTGTTGGTATCAGTGGACGAGAAGGTCTTCAAGCTGCACGTGCAGCAGACTACAGCATATCAAGGTTCAAGCACCTCCAAGAGTTACTGTTTGTACATGGACGATACTCATACCTCAGGACTAGCTTCGTGGCCAACTATAGCTTCTACAAGTCGCTGTGTATATGCTTCATTCAGATACTATATCAGTTCTTCAGTGGCTATGCAGGCTCATCATTCTTCAACACATTCTCTTTGACAGCCTACAACATCCTGTTCACAGGCCTGCCTGTGATGGGCTACATCCTGGACAAGGATCTACCTGCGAGTGTCGTGCGACTCAACCCATTCCTCTATTCTATCTCCCAGGAGAGCACGGCATTCAACTGGCAATCAATCACACGATGGGGCTTCCGTGCAGCCTTCCAGTCCATCCTAATATTCGCGGCCACTGCCGGTCCCTTTGCCTTCACACAAGGATCCACCATTGACTACGGTTCATTCTCAATGGTATCATTCACCGCGCTCATTCTCCTCCAATCACTCACTCTATTCTTTGAATCACAGTATGTATCCTGCCTGCGATCAATCACTCGATCACTCACTAACACTTAATCAATCACAACAGTACCATCACATGGATCAATCATGCATTGATCTGGGGAACTATCCCATTGTATATACTATGTTTGATCGTACTCAATGCCGCGCCAACTATGGACACATACTCAGTCATGACTCACTTGGTCGACACTGCCAGCTTCTGGACATCACTGGTCCTCGCGCTGGCCATCTGTGTGTTGCCATCGATCGCACTGGATCACCTGCTACAGATCATCAGACCCACAACCGTCGAGTTGGTCAATCAGATTCGTTGCCAACGACGTGCATTCAATCAAAAGGATCGTCTATTACAGTATGGCGACAACAACTCCAGCCTGAACTCATTCAATCCTCTTGAAGCTGGCTGTGTCAAGCTGGTGCTTTGCCAGCCAGGTACAGACATGAAGCCCACCGACCTCATACTCGTGGACGAGGACTCCTATGATGCAGTGAGCGATGATGGCGACATCACTCCAGCAGGTAAGCGGTCACTATCATTCAGTGACACTGATCCTCTGTTACCATAATATTATAATATAATATATTTATATACTTTATCGCTCCTTCCTCTTGGGCTTTGATTTGGACTGTTGCAATCTCTGTCGCCTCTTGTACTCGTTGGCAAAGTTGGACTTGGGCTTGGACTTGCGACTGAAGTTGGAAGGCTTCTCGGAAGCATCCAGTCCGGGCAGGATCTCGTCTGACTGTCCATCGTCCATCTCTGACTCGGCCAGCTTGCGCTCGTAATAATCATCGTCATCCTCATCAAACTCATCGTCTTCGTCCGGCTCCTCCCTGAGGAAGGCCTTGTAATCTGGATCGTCCTTGACCAGGTTCTCCAGGTCCTCCGCAGTGACATCGATATCTGGATCCTCGTTGATTCCCATGACCTCGCCTCTTCTATTAAATCGTACATCCTTGTTCTTGGCCATGATGGCTGCATGAATCTCTGCCTGCATCTGTTCGTTCGTCTCCAAGTCTCTTGGGTCGATCTTCTCAGCCGCGCTTCCGGCCACCTTGGCCTCAGTCTCGTGTTGCTGCTTCTGCTGCTCGCGCTGCTCGGCGGCGACGGCTCGCGAGTTGGCGATCCTCTCCTCATCCTCGATCAGCTCCTTCAGCTTGCGTTGATAATCCTCGTCGTTCTCGTCATCCTCCTCTGGTTCGTTGGCCAGCTCTGCCTGCAGCCTCTGGTCGCCCTCTTCGTCGTCTTCGTCTTCGCCGCCATCCTTGTCGGACAGTGCCTTCTTTCGATTATATGATCTCTTTGTGATTGCTGACTTGCTGACCTTGATCTTTTCCAACTCTGCAATCTCCTCTGAAGTGAGATGTCTCCATTGTCCAACGGGCAGTTCGCCCAACTCGATTGGACCAATGCGAGTCCTGTGAATCTCCATTGCCCTGTTGCCCATGGCTGCCATCATTCTTCTGACCTGATGATAACGACCTTCGTACAGTGTGATGCGTGCTTTGTTCAGCTCGTCGTCCAACAGCTCAAACTTGGCCGGCTTGCAAGGTTCAGTCTCACTGCGCAACATTAGTTGGCCGGACCCAAACTCGTCTTTCTCGCGACCGTTGAACCTCTCCTTGCAGACAACTTCATATATCTTTCCAACACTATCGTCCTTTGGTGTAATGATTCGTTCGACCAACTTTCCATCCTGACTCATCAGTACCAGACCTGTTACCCATTTATCCAGTCTTCCAGCCACAGACAAAGTTGGTGATCTCTTAATAAACTCTTTCTAATCAACATCCAACAATAATATTAGTCCATGTACATGATACCATCAATCATCCAATCATGTACATACCGGTAATAAGTCATATATCAGCTTATGATCAGCAGTCTTCTCTGTTGAGCATACATATCCATCAGGTTTATGAACTGCTATTGTTAAACTACAATGTTTGATTGATTGATTGATTGATTGAATGAATGAGTAATGTGATTGATTGATTGAATGAATGATGGAGGTGTACATACAGTTTTGTATTCTCTAATTGTTTACCTGCTATTCTAACTTCATCTATTGATACTTTAGACTTTGGAGTTGTCTTTTGTCCTTGTACAGTGACCTTGTTTGTATTTATGAATGACAATGCCTTACTCCTTGTACATAGACCCAAGTTTGACAACAATCTGTCAAGTCTAATCTTCTCAATCATATTATATTTCTTATTATTACAACTATATATATATACAAATAATAAGTATGTTTGAACGAGACAACATGTGATTAATAAATTGTTGTAGTTTTATGTGTGATTGCAAAAAACGACCGAGTGTTTCGTCATTCATACATCACAAACACACACGATTCAAACAAATAATAACAAACAATGACTTCAACATCAACATCAATTGTTAACTATCTTATACCAACTGGATTTATTGCAAGATTACAACAACAATCAAATGAATCAAACAATATTAATAATAATAGATTATATTGTAACTCTATAACATTGGATTCAAGTGTATTCATTATAAGATCAATTACATCAACATCCAAATTAGTATCATTGATGCATATTGATCTTTACTCTGGCTCAATATCATCATATCAATCATTGCTCACATCTGAATTGGATCACCATCTTTCAATAGCCACTTCCACTGCCACTGATGCTGCCACACCCACTGCCACAGTCACTGTTTGGAGATGTCATAATATACCAATATCAAAGGAGCCAAAGGCTAAACAACAACAAACAAATAGAGAGATAGATGATTTGTGGATAAAGGTTGTCGAGAAACATTCTGCCGCCTCCTCTCATGGTATCAAGTTCATGGAGATCAATGTGGTGGAGACTGCGTCGATATCATTGAATGATGAAGCACCTCTACTTCATCGCATTCCAGAACAATCATTGCAACAGTGTCCAATCGATGAGACACTAATCAAATCTGTTGTACTCTTGAATGATATAATGTCAATTGGAGATCAACCAGCTGCATCAGCAGAACCAACAACATCACCATCACCATCACCATCACCAGTTATATTCAATAATGAATGGCAAGCAGAGGTTATGAGTCGGTTGGTTCAGTTAAGTGATAAAGCGATGGACTTGGTCCAGAAGAACCCCTATGAATACCAAGCACAGCTTGTCAAGTTACAAAAGCAAGACCCATCACTCAGCACATCAGACATTAGTAGTATAACCAGTGAACTATTTAGTATGTGTCATATCCTATCCTGTCCTTTCCTGTCATGTCCTGGCTAACTAACAACGACAACACCCATCCATCAATCCAACCATCTTTAGTCGCCATTGCCAAGTACCGCGAATTCCTTAGAATACCTGCGATGAAACAACAAAAGGTCGGTGTGAATGATGTCTGTCCTTGCAAGTCGGGTCAGAAGTTTAAGAAATGTCATGGCGCAACCGGTAACTCCAAACAGTACTACTCGTACCCTACATCCGACACCTCTTCCGCCACGACCTCGACGACTAAGTCAACAACAACATCCAAGTCGACAAGAAAATAGGTAGCTATCTTTATCCTCTCGCTCTTTCAATTAAAGGATATTACTATTACCAATAGCTAGGTATTCTATATTTATATCTCTATCAAGTTAGAATACACGCGATTAGATTCATCAATGATGTTCATGAGTGTGTGTGTGTTGGGCAAAGAAAGAAAGTCACATGATACTCCAAACTCTGACTCTAGATATTTGTTCATTCATTCATTCATTCATTCACACATTTTCATATCCGTTCTCAACAACAAATAAACAGAGGTCAGATTCGTTTGGTTGTTTCATACGCTGCAAACAACAAAACTTAAAGTTGGACCTGTAATCGCGAGCACGAGCCGCTTGATGATTGGAGCTCTTGCTACTTTGTGTGTTCATTCATTCTTTCATTCATTCCTTCTGGACACACATATACACACTCACTCTCATCTGAACAGGTGGGTGTGGGGGTGAAGTGTGTGTAGTGGGTCTAAGTGTGTGTTTGTTTGCACTCTCCATCCCCTTCCAGCAAGCATTCTCGTTCATCCCCTTGTTTCTTTCATGATTACCAATGCAACTGGTTGTTGCGAGCTTTGTTTTTTATGGATGGAACTCAACTCTAACTGTGCCCGTCTGTCCATCCGTCCTTCCTTTCCTTTCCTTTCCTTCCTTCTCGTGTAATGTTGGTGTTGTTGTTGATGTTGTTTTGAATCCAAAGTCCTCTCTCTCTTTAATAATATTGATTCAATTAAGAATACACATCATCACAATCAACTCCAACCAATCATTCATTAAATTTTTCATCTACAAACAACCAGAACAATAACAGACCAATAACATCAATTAGAAGTAGGAAACAAAGTCATTGATGTAAAGAGCTCCCCTCCCCTTTTGCTGTTCATCATTGGTTCTCTATTACTTGTTGTCTCGATCTAATCATAACAAGTTCAACATCAACATCATCAACATCGTCAACATCAACAACATCAAACAAACAAACAAAACAGTCAATCAACCAATCAATCAAACAAAGAAAGAAACATAATGATATCCAGCTTTTCAGGACCAACACCAACAGAGAGATTCCAAAGGAATGTGTTGGCAGACTACTCTGACAGCGATCCCGACTTTGAAGTGGACTTGATCACTTCTTATAAAGACTCGGTCAACGAACATTTGCCGCAGCTGTCCGAATCTCTGCGTAGCAATGATGAGAAGGCCTCCATTTTGCACTCGCACGATATCAAGGGCTCGAGCAGCTATATGGGCGCAGAGGCTGTGCGCTTCCTCAGTGGGAAGATAGAGGCCTACTGCAAGGAGGGCAAGCTTGACGAAGCGGCCAACTTTATGGAAGAGTTGGAAACAGAGGTGAGCGAGCTATTCAAGCTGTTGGATAAACATATGGCATCTTTCAAGGAGGATGGCTCGCAGGCGACCTCGCCCCCACCCCTGACGGCAACGTCAGTGCCTCCAGGAGCCACTGCAGTATCAGCTTCACAATCAACTTCGTCGACATCATTGACAACGGCGGCAACAACAAAGAACAACAGTACAGCAGATGATCGATCATCAAAGACCACAGAACCATCCTCCAAGCCATCATCAGAAATCAGACCAACATCGGCCACATCGGCATCATCATCAGCGTCTTCATCATCATCATCATTGTTGGCATCCGAATCAAACAACTCCAAACAAAACAGCAGTAACAGCAGCAATAACAATGTTTCCGATAAGCCCAACAGCCAAACCGCCACCGAGAAGGTGTCTGGCAACAATAGTATGGGCAACCATAGTAACAGCACCAACAGCCACAACACCAGCAACAGTGGTATCAGCAACAACAGTAGCAAGAGTGACAAAGAGCTGGACCAGAATTCAAGGACTGCCACTACTGCACCTAGTTCTGGGCTTCGTACTTATGGCAACAGTGCTGCATCTTCGAAGTGATGATCATCACTTCATCAATGACCCGTCCCATAATCCAGCCATAGCATCGCACTGCGTCATGTGTCACATTATTTAATTAACCCTTCCTCTGGTGATGGATCACCCAACGCCAATCCAATCCAACCAAATCCAATTCAATCAAATTCAATCCATTACAATCACGCAACGAATATTACTATGTCCAACAATAATAACCAACCAACCAACCACCAACCAACCAACAAACACCCCTGTATAATGATATGATCGAGAGCAAGAGTGGAGGCGTGAGATGCACTCCAATTCGAAGCACTTGGGACATCACTCTCACACCGAACAACATCAAAGTAGACGCCATCACAACAGGTCCAGAAGAGGCCTGCATCAGGATATTGAATAAATATGAGTTGTGGTTGTTTATTTGCTCTACAATGCCATTGTCGGTAATGGTCGCGATTGGTAATGTACACTGTTGTTGCCGTTGCCATTGCCATTGCCATTGCCATTGCCATTGCTGTTATGATGATCGACGTAGTCATTGTACATTTGCTCAATGTCCAACAACACTTGATAACAGGATGGTCTTTGTGCAGGGTCTTGATGCCAGCAGCGCTGGATGAGGTCCTCCAGGTTGGGCGGACAGTTGTCGGGCATCTTGGGGCGGATGCCCTGCTTGGTGAATATAGGTATCTGGTAGCTGAATGTGATCTGAGGTATGTCCTCGAACGGTCTCTTGTACTTGCCCATGAGGAATCGATTGGCAAGCTCCCAAAAGACAATTCCAAGGGAGTATACATCCGATGATGGACTCGGTGCTACCTCATCGAATAGTTCCTGGTGATGGTAAGTGTTGATTGGATGTTAGAGAGTTGTGATGTATAAATGGACGGTTGGGTGTCAAAACACTTACTGGTGCCATGTAGTCCAGTGTTCCTTTGAGGGTATTGGTCTGCATGTCTATCTCCTTGGTCAAGCCAAGGTCTGCAATCTTGAGTGCATATTGTGTTGTTATCAATAAATTATGTGGCTGGATTGATTGAGGATAGGGATGGATGAATGTAAGTTAATGATGTCCACAAGGTACCATACCTATGGAAATAGCCATACCTTAATATCTCTATGTACAAGTGCTGGTGTCATTGTATGTAGGAAGTTGATGCCTGCTGAGGCCTCCAACATCCACTTCAACACCAGCTCCCAGGTCAAGACAAAGTTCTTCCTTGCCATGATCTTGGCCAAACTTCCATTACCGCAGTACTCCATCACCATCAGTAACTAATGTTTGATTAAGATTGGGTGTTTGTTAGAGTTGATACCAAGGTGTCAAAGATAAAGGGATAGGACTTACCTTGCTCTCTTTTGATGCGCCATATAGTTTGATCAAACGAGGATGTGAAGTCATGCTGAGGATGCGGTACTCTTTCTTGAAGTTTGTCCATTGCTCTGGTGTGCTGTTGTTTAGCACTTTGATCGCTACAGTCTTGCCATTGTACGTGCCCTTGTAGACGCGTGAGAAGGAACCTTCTCCAATCTTGGTACTGATTGCAAGCTCCAATGGACTGATCCAGCGTATCTCCTTTTTAGGATACTCGCCGTTCTTCCAGTGCTTCCTTCTTGTCCTCCTCGATTGATGGTCCAAGCTGGGTGATTGACTGTTGGAGCTGCTGCAAGTGGAGCACGACTCAGACTCGGACGAATTGTCCATGTTGGTGCTGCCGTCGTGATTCAAATTCAGGTATGGCATGGGGCCGCCGCCGCCACTGCCGTCGACCGAGGACGGCACGTGCAATGAGGTCGATTCGAACATTGGTGATGGGGTGGTGGACTTGAGTGATGGAGATAAAGATGCCATTGGGGATAATTCTACAGGTGATTGATAGTTGTTTTGATGTTGAGATTGATCAGACGTCTCTGAATTGATTGAACTAACAGAGAATCGACCATCTCCTTCTGTTTCCAAGTTTGATGCAAATGGGAGGTAAGGGCGGAGAGGGGTCAGTCCAGTCCTCGCACTCATCCAGATTGCAAAAGATAACTTACTCTTTGTCTTTAGTATAAATACAGATGGACCAGGCCACTTCCTTTGGGCCTTTAGTATCTTCTCATCCTCATTCAATTGCCTCTCGACTGGCTTGTTGAGGTCGCCATGGTTGTTGGACGAGCTGTTGCTGCCCAACGATGAATCATTGAGTGAGCGAGTGATGTAGAGTGTAAGAGTCGTCGGATCGATAGTGGTCGTGCTCAACAGCATTGAGATTAGATCGCGCACTGTTGTCGATGAGTTCACCTTTGCTCGCCAGCTCTCTCCATTGATGCCACGATAGATCTGTACGTAGCTGTACTGTTGGTGCTGTTGCTGCTCGTCCGCGTCGCCATCCTTGCTGAACATCGTTGTCAGTCTCTTGCCCTTCTTGATGATGTTGGAGAAGACGTTGTTGGCCACGTTTAGATTGGTACCGCCGCCACTGCTGTTGCTGCCCTTGGTGCTCGACTTGGATGGTGGGGAGAAGTTGCCCGAGTTCAGGAACATGGGCGAGGCATAAGGGGGCACCAGCAGGGGTGACTGTGAAGGTGATGGCGACATCTGATGGACATCATTGTTGTTGGTGTTGTTGATGTTGCTGTTGCCGTGCGAGTGAGCTTGATTGGCAGAGTGTGGAGAGGACGACAGGAATGGGATGGGCATGGGTGGCGTGTTGAGTCGTGGTGAGTCCGAGGACGAGGGCCATGCGTTCGATCGATGAGGACTGCCCGCGACGTTTGGCGAGGACATTGCCACAGTTGCAGGTGATCGATGCTCACGCATCCTCCTTGAACTACTATGATACAGTTCCTGCAACAACTGTAATTGGTTCTGTTGGTGTGGCGTCAGACTCTCGAGAAACTCCTGTTGTGCGGTGATGCCGCCACTTCCAGGACTGCTCGAGGATGCGCGACTACTGCTGTGAACACGCTTGACACTGTGCGAGCTGTCGAACCTGACTGAACGACCCTCCTCCTCGTCTGCGTCATTTCCAAAGAACACCTCTGTGACCTGCTCTTCCTCGTCGTCTGCGGCTGCCGCCATGTCAAAGTCGTCGTCGTCCGTCTCTGTGAGTGTGTCGCATGTCAGACTGAGGTCATTGAATGAAGGTTGATTGATATTGTTTGGATTGCTTATTGATTGATTGTTGGTGGTCGTGGTAGTCGTGGTCGTCGTTGTTGTGGTCGTCGTGTTGGTCGTCGATGTCAATGTATTCTCTATATTACTGTGTCTATCGCGGGCACTACTGTTGCCAGTGACCATTAGTGTGGGGGTGGAGGCCGACGGCGACAATAAGAGGTCGACGACATCATCGTCCACGTAATCAAGGTGATGATGTGTGAGCGTGTGATGATGATGCAGTCGATCATTGAATGATCCGCCAAGACTACTACCATGACTACTGCTGCTGACTATACTACTGCTGCTACTGCTACTGATTGATAGACCAAGGTGATGTTCGTACGAGCCTCCTCCGCCTCCTCCACCACTTCGGCCATCACTACCAACACCATCTTCCATCGCCTTTCTATGTATGGCCAAGTTGATGATGGGCAGTGTAGGCGACGCACGAGTCGGATACATGTCAAGAACTGACAATGTAGACATCGCTGTTTCGCTGTCCCTTCTTCTTCTTGTCTCTTGTCTAATATATTACAAAACTATTACTAATATTACAACAATGTTACTACTATACTACTACAACTTGTTACTACTCTGTGACTATTATTATCGTCTTTCTTGTTATTTGTTGAATGGTTGACTGATTGAGTGAAGAGTATCTGCCTTGTTTCTAACAACGTTGTTTGTGTGTGTGTGTGTGTGTTTGCGAATGATGATTGAGTAGCCAAGGGATTGTGGGTGACTCGCCAAAAGGGCCTCCTCACTTGATGGTAAAAGTGGGGGTTCCCCCACATTAATAAAAAAACTTCAAAAATAACTTGTCCAGATCATTGAATGGAGGGATGAACAAAAAACCAAGGTTTCAAGGTTGTACTCATCCATCACCATCAATAATAATAATAAACAGTAGTAGAGTCATGTCTAGACATGTACTATATTTATGATGTCGCTAACCCAAATCAAACATACGACAGTGACGAAAGTAACACTAACTGTATACATCATCAACAACAAAAACAATAATAATTGATGACAATATACATGTTTAAATGTTCACTATTCAATCTACTTCATTCAAATATATATATATATATTATTATTTTCACTCTCCGCTTGCACCAAGGGTTATGAGGGAGGAAGAGGGAGCCTCTGATCAAGTTGCAGTGAGTGTGAAATATCTGCCTACTATTTTTTTGTTATTTCTTGGGTTTAACCGGGTCTTGAATGACACGCCCCACATAATGCGGCCAATGCAATTTATTTTCTTTCATTGTTCGTTTCTTGTTTTCAACTATTAACTATTCACTTTCACTTTCACTTACATAACAGACCAACCAAATGTTAGTCCATATACTTGAACACCCCATATCTCAGCATATTTATTTTCTACTTGATGAGATAGATCAACTATGTATTTCTCTTGTGTGCAAAGGTATATATTCAGCTTTGCAGCAACGTCTCAACTACAAAGAACCCAATTTCTCCCCCTTCACATATAGATCTATTGTGAGTATGTATCTATTAAATTTGCACAATATTGTGTTTGTATGTTTGTATTACGTGTATTCTTATTCTTACTCCTCTACTTTCCTTCACTTGTTATACTACCAGAAAGCATTTTGAAGCGGCGTGTCTGCAGTAAAAATAGTGACGACCATTTGGGCTACCATGGGTGTGGCTTACAATCAGACAACCATCAAACATTTATTGGCGACAATGGAATATATATACCAACAACTGCAACGGAGGTTGTTTATGACCAGCGTATTTCAAACTTCAAGCCGTCCTTTGTTCCACACTCACAGTACCACCATATCAAGTCCTTGCGCTTTGAGTTCACGGTAGAACGAACAATCAGCCATGATCTTATTCCCCCATCTGTCACTTCTATTTTTTTCAACGACCTTGTCAATCAAGACATCTCCCCTGGCATCATACCATGTTCTATTGAAATTCTTTCAATTGAGCACGGGTTCGGTTGCACCTTTTCACTTGGTTCGATACCTCCATCCGTCACACAGCTGGTGTTGGGGTGCGAAGTTAATGGAGAGTTCCTTCCAGGAACAATCCCTTCCTCTGTGACATCATTGCGGATAGGAAAAAAGTTCAACAAGCCACTTCCAATTGGATGCATTCCACAATCTGTTACCAACTTAATAATGGAGAGAAAACTCGATCTCACCCATTCGAACGTACATATTCCCTCTAGCGTTCACACATTGGATGTAGTTATAGTAGGTGATATTCCACCAACTATGTTTCCTAATTCAATCACCGCCATGAAGCTTCGCTGGGCATCCTCAAACCCCATTCAATCCGGGTGCCTACCTACATCTGTAGTTGACTTCGAATTGGATGCTGTGACGACTTGTCACATACGATTCACGATGTGTCACCATGACTCATACATTCTATCATTGCTGAGTCATCATCCTGGAATCTACAGAACACTATTCCATGTTCCATCTAATCAGTATATATACATCATTCATAATACACTAATAAAGCGGGCATTCTATACATTATACAGTTATACATATATATATATCTATATTTGTTATACTTTTTTATATTTTATTTTTTTTATTTGAAATATTTTTTATTTTGTTCCAACAATATTTATATATTTATATATATTTTCTTTGATAAGAAAGTGGAGAGACTCAATAGATACGTTGCTAGACGCAAAAGAGAACTAGGATTAATAATGAACAATAATCAAGCCTTGCCCCAGGCTCAACCAGTACTACAGCCAGTACAACAGGAAGCACAACCACAACTGCCAGCACAGCAACCCCAGGCTCAACCAGCACCACAACTAGTTCAACAAAACATTTTACCTCCAGTCGTATTTGAGAATGCACAGCTCTTACAGTTAATACAAGCATTAGTTAGACCACAAGAGAATGTAGTAGAGAGAGAGAGAAGAGAGAGAGAGAGGAAAGAGAAAGCGATCAGAGATGCAATCCCACATTGCAAATGGTCAGAGAAGACTGCATCTATCCACAGTTGGACAATCAATCTGAGACAGATGATGGTCAACACTGACTGTACCGAAGAGGAATTGGCCAATCACATGGGTCAATTGTTTGACGAACCAGATCGTACATGGTACTACTTGCTCAATCCCAGACCTGTCACAGTACAAACTTTGTTGGAAGCCATGAACACAAGATTCGACATTGCTAGCAAGAACATAATGTTGAGAACAGAGTTGGAGCACTTACATCAGAATGGATCACCCATTGCCAACTTCAACTCTCGATATGGAGAAAAGGAGCACACGTTGAACATGAGTGAAGAAGAGAAAGTGTTCCATTACACCAGCCGTTTGGACCCAGAGATCCGTGTCCTTACTCTCATGATGCATCCAGCAAACCTTGCACAGGCCAAGAGCAAAGCAGGCGAG
>NW_012236519.1:462570-463785 GCF_000787575.1 Acytostelium subglobosum LB1 | reverse complement strand
AACAGCATTTTTTTTTTGTTTTTTTTTTTTTTTGACTGTATGAGAGAGGTGCCATCATTCCATCGACAGCAGCACATGGATGCACAGCCAATGTCATTTGGAAGAAAGATGGACGACCAAGACTGATCATTGACTTCAGACCAGTAAACAACAACATTGTCACAGCAACAGACAATATACCAAGAACAGACGACATCATCAATCGATTTCAATCCAACAAGTGGTTCACAGATGCAGATATGATTGATGGTTATTGGCAATGTCGTGTCTCACCAGAGAGTTCAAAGTACCTCAACTTCAGCGATGGTCGTCGTATGTGGTCCTGGGTTGTACTACCGCAAGGTCTCTCCTCGTCTCCTAGCGTATTCAATCAAGCGATCGCAGCCATCTTACAAGAAGACAATGACAACTCACAGTTCAACTACTTTGACAACATGTATGTGGCATCAGATACACTAGAGAACCATGCCATCAATGTAAGACGATTCTTACTGAAGTGTCGTCACAACAGCATCTACTTGAAGAAGTCCAAGACACATTTGTTTGAGAACAAGATCGAAGTGCTTGGATACCAAGTACATGACGGCAAGATCATCACGCAGCCCTCCAAGGTAGAGGCCATCAAGACCTTCCCAATACCCACCACTGGCAAAGCAATGCAATCGTTCCTTGGTTTGGTCAACTTCTATTCCAGTTTCATCCCCAAGCTGGCAGAGTTGACAAGTGAACTGTACGAGGTGGCAAAGGTCAAGGGCAACATCAAGCTGACTGAGCAACAGACATACTTGGTCAATACTATCAAAGATTCAATCAGTGACAAGAGTCAATTGGTTATTCCTAATCGAAACAAGTGTTTGGAACTGTACACAGACGCGTCATCCATTGCGCTGGGTTCAACTGTCAATCAACGTGATGACAATGGGTCACTTCAATTGGTCGCAGCATTCTCACGCAAGCTCAACGAGAGTGAACGGATGTTTACAACAACAATCAGAGAGACAATGGCAATCATCGAGACACTTAAGAAGTATGAGAGCATGCTCATCGATTCAGAGTTATTGATCAAGACTGATCATCTCAATATCACGTACTTAAAGGACAAGCAACAACTGTCACCCAAGGAGTTCAGATGGTTGGAGTACCTCAATCGATTCAAGTACAAGATTGATCATGTGGATGGAAATTCCAACGGCGCTGCGGATGCCCTGTCTCGAA